>NC_086445.1:856206063-856506063 GCF_028390025.1 Pseudophryne corroboree | reverse complement strand
TGTGAGATAGTTCTTATGATCTTCTAGATGGAAAGTCCTTACCAGGCCCGACTGTAGCAATGGAGATAACCCAGGATTGTGCCAGCTGGTGTTCCAGGAAAAGCTGGGTTGCTGAAGATAAAACAGCTGCTGTGGATACTGGCTGGAACCAGACTGTTGTTAGCACGGAGTGAATACTGGCTGGAACCAGTTAAATAATAAATGAACTTGGGAGCGATGAAATATGAACTGAAATGTAGAACTTGAGAGCGGAGAAATAATAATACCGGTGGAGAGTGGTAAAGTGTAGAAAGGACACCGGCCCTTTAAGGGAAGCTGTACTCTGCTGGAAGCTGAGCTGGAAGCAGGTAATGTTGTAGCTGGAAACAGATGAATCCACAATGGATTGGAGAGTCAGGCTACACCGCAGGTGGAATGCTGGTGCGGGTCTCTATGGTGGAAGTCTTGAGACAGGAGCTGGAACCTGGAAGACAATCACAGGAGAGAGACAAACAGGAACTAGGTTTGACAACCAAAGCACTGACGCCTTCCTTGCTCAGGCACAGTGTATTTATACCTGCAGCAAGGAAGGGATTGGCTAGGCAATTATGCAGATTATCAATACTGAGAACAGATTGGTGGAAATGATCAGCTGACAGAATCCAAGATGACTGCGCCCATGCAGACACTTGGAGGGAAGTTTGGTTTGTAATCCATGTGGTAATGAAAACAGTAATGGCGGTGCCGGCCACCGGAGACAGGAGGCGCCAGGCTGACAGATGCACATCCAACCACGCGGACACAGCGGAGGCCGCGGCTGACGTAATCGCCACTCAGACACTCTGCATGCAGAAGTTCAGGGATGGCGGCGGAGGCCGCGGGAGACGCCATGCCAGGTGTAATATGGCGTTTACTGTGACAGCGTCCCAGAGTGACAGGAGAGGATACAGGAATGTACACATCAGGATAACAGATGGGATCCGGTCCTGGAGCGCTGAGCCAGCCTTAGGAGGCATCTGATGGGTAAGAAATGGCGTCCAGATACCCGGATCGTGACAGCACCCCCCCCCTTTAGGAGTGGCCCCAGGACACTTCTTTGGCTTTTGAGGAAACTTGGAATGGAATCTCCGGACCAAGGCAGGAGCATGGACATCAGAAGCATTGGTCCATGAACGTTCCTCAGGACCATAACCCTTCCAGTCAATAAGATATTGTAGTTGACCGTAACGGTGACGTGAGTCCAGGATCTTGGCCACTTCATACTCAACGCCTCGTTGAGTTTGGACTTTCGGAGTTGGAGGAAGTGAGGAATGAAACCGATTCAAGATCAGCGGTTTCAACAGGGAAACATGGAATGTCCTGGGTATTTTTAAGAAGGGAGGCAACTGGAGTCTGTAAGCAACAGGATTGATGACTTGTTCAATCTTGAAAGGACCGATATAGCGAGGTGCAAACTTCATACTGGGAACTCTTAACCTCAAATTCTTCGTGGATAACCATACCCGATCACCCACCTTGAGAGCAGGAACTGCTCGACGCTTCTTATCCGCAAACTTCTTGTACCTGAACGATGCCTTGAGCAGAGCTGATCGTACGCTCTTCCAGATATTGGCAAACTGATGCAAGGTGATATCCACTGCGGGAACAGAAGTTGCTGGAAGCGGTTGGAACTCAGGGACTTTAGGGTGGAATCCAAAGTTAGTGAAGAATGGTGTTGAAGCAGATGAAGAATGATACTGGTTGTTATGACAGAACTCGGCCCAGGGAAGTAATTGAACCCAGTCATCTTGAGAGGAGGACACATAGATGCGGAGGAAGGCCTCCAAGTCCTGATTCACCCTCTCGGTTTGACCATTGGTCTGAGGATGGTAAGCCGTGGAAAACTTTAGCTTGACTTGGAGGACTTGACATAAACTTCGCCAGAATTTGGCTGTGAATTGAACTCCTCGATCAGAGATAATTTCTTCAGGAAGACCGTGGAGTCGGAAGATCTCTTGTATGAATACTTGAGCCAACTTGGAAGCTGACGGAAGACCGGTGAGAGGAATGAAGTGTGCCATCTTGGTGAACCGGTCAACTACCACCCAGATGGTATTGAACTTGTTGCACATGGGTAAGTCTGTAATGAAATCCATCGACAAGTGGGTCCATGGTCGACGGGGAACGGATAGTGGAACCAGTTGCCCCGCAGGCGACTGGCGGGATACTTTATGTTGGGCACACTTTGGGCAAGATGCAATAAACTCCAAGACGTCCTTTTTCAGAGTTGGCCACCAATAGGACCTAGAGATAAACTCCAGGGTTTTTTGGATACCTGTATGTCCGGCAAAACGGGAAGCATGGGCCCAATGCATGAGCTTCTTCCTTAGCATCGGCTTCACAAAACTTTTCCCTGATGGGGGCGTAGAGTCCATCCCTACCGTGGAGAATGCCAACGGACTTATAATAGGATGCTTGTCTGAAGACTCTGACTCATTTTCTTGCTCCCATGAGCGGGAAAGGGCATCGGCCTTGCGATTCTGAGAGCCCGGACAGAACTGGAGTTTAAAGTCGAACCTGGAAAAGAAAAGTGCCCATCTGGCCTGACGAGGGTTGAGACATTGTGCGCCTTTCAAATATAGAAGGTTCTTGTGGTCTGTAAGGATGGTGATTGAATGAGAAGCTCCCTCCAACAGATATCTCCACTCCTCTAGAGCGAGCTTGATGGCTAGCAACTCCTGGTCGCCAATGGCATAGTTGCGCTCCGCTGGGGAGAACTTCCGTGAGAAGAAACTGCAAGGATGTAAATGGCCATCTTTAGCCCTCTGAGATAACACCGCTCCTACTCCAACGGAGGAGGCATCCACCTCTAGGATGAAAGGAGAGTCGATGTCAGGCTGTTTCAGGACAGGCGCAGAGATGAACCTCTGTTTTAAAAGATGAAAAGCTTGCATGGCTTCTTCAGACCACTTGGACGGGTTAGCACCCTTCTTGGTGAAAGCAGTAATAGGCGCCACAATGGTGGAAAAGTCTCGTATAAACTTTCGGTAATAATTGGCGAACCCTAAGAACCTCTGGACCCCTTTGAGGGTTAAGGGTACCGGCCAATTCTGAATTGCTTGTAGTTTCTCAGGATCCATCTCTAGTCCGGAACCGGACACAATGTACCCTAGAAACGGAATGGACTTGACTTCAAAGACGCATTTCTCTAATTTGCAATAGAGATGATTGACACGGAGACGGGACAGAACCTCCTTTACCCAAAAACGATGTTCCTCTAAATTGTTGGCAAAAATGAGGATATCATCTAGATAGACCACGACATGACGGTATAGAATGTCTCTGAAGATCTCATTGACGAAATGCTGGAAGACAGCTGGAGCATTGCTCAATCCGAAGGGCATGACGAGGTACTCATAATGTCCGTCACGGGTGTTAAATGCGGTCTTCCACTCGTCACCCTCACGGATCCGGATGAGATTGTATGCACCTCGCAAGTCCAGCTTTGTAAAGATGGTAGCTCCGCTAACTCTGTCAAAGAGCTCAGTAATCAGGGGTAAAGGATAACGGTTCTTGATGGTAATGTCGTTCAAACCTCTGTAGTCGATGCACGGCCGCAGACCACCATCTTTCTTTTTTACAAAAAAGAAGCCTGCGCCGGCTGGAGAAGAAGAAGGTCGAATGAACCCCTTTGCTAGGTTCTCTTTAATATATTCCTCCATAGAATGCGTCTCAGGCAGAGACAACGGATAAGTTCGGCCTCGAGGTGGAACCTTCCCTGGAACGAGATCAATCGGACAGTCCCATTCTCTATGAGGAGGAAGGATATCAGCAGAAGCTTTACTGAACACATCCGTGAAATCTTGATATGGAGGAGGTGGAACATCAGACGACCTGGGGGAGGAAGAACAGACAGGCAATACTTTAAACAAACATGTCTCAGCACAGGAGGAACCCCATGCCAGGATTTGCGTAGTCGTCCAATCAATTGTAGGATTGTGAAGACGGAGCCATGGAAGGCCCAGGACCACAGGATGTGTGGCTCTTGGAATCACTAAAAAAGAAATAAGTTCGGAATGAAGAACTCCCACTCTCAGACGAACTGGTAGAGTCCTTAAAGAAATAACTGCATCAAAAATTTTGCTGCCATCCACGGCAGTTAAAGAAATGGACGAAGGAAGTCTCTCGGTGGGTAGGGACCACCGTTTAACATAGGCTTCGGTAATAAAGTTCCCAGCTGCTCCGGAATCAAGGAGGGCAATGACGTTCCGATAACGTTGAGCAACTTGAAGCGAGACTGGGAGATTACAATCTTGAGGAGATGGAGAGGAGATCATTACTCCTAGCCGGCCCTCTCCTTGGCGAGCTAGGATTTGGAGTTTCCCGGACGTTTGGGACAGGCATTAATGGTGTGAGACGGAGCTGCACAATAGAGACAGAGAAACTCGGAGAGACGTCTTCGGCGCTCAGCAGGAGTTAAACGGGAACGGCCAAGTTGCATGGGCTCATCTTTAGATGGTGACAGTTGACGAGGAGGAGGAGCAGAAGATTTCGGAGCAGATGATCTTCCACGCTCAGTTGCTCTCTCTCTGAAACGTAAATCAACTTTCGTGCAGAGTGAGATTAGCTCATCTAACTTAGAAGGTAAGTCTCTGGTAGCTAACTCATCTTTAATACGCTCAGATAAGCCATGCCAGAATGCAGCATACAGGGCCTCGTCGTTCCATGCCAGTTCGGATGCCAGGATCTGGAACTGTATCAGATATTGTCCTACAGTACGTGACCCCTGGCGTAAACGGAGAATCTCGGATGAAGCTGAGGTTACCCGGCCTGGCTCGTCGAAGATGCGCCTGAATGTTGACACGAAGGCAGTGTAGGAAGATAGCAGGGTGTCGGACCTCTCCCATAACGGTGATGCCCAATCAAGGGCTGAGCCACTGAGAAGAGAAATAATGTAGGCAATTTTTGTACGGTCACTGGGAAAATTGCCAGGTTGTAGCTCAAACTGAATCTCACACTGGTTGAGAAATCCCCTGCAGAATCTTGGAGATCCGTCAAATTTTGCTGGCGTTGGAAGATGAAGACGTGGAGCAGAAATGGGTAAGGTGGGTGGGGTTATAGCTGGAGTCACTGTGGTTGACGCACCAGACGCGCCTGATCCACGGAGAGTTGTCTGAATCCCATCCAGCCGAGTAGAGAGATCCTGGAGACAGCGGATGATGTGGCCCTGTGCAGCCTCCTGATGTTCTAGTCGGGCTGCCAGTTCTTGCATCGGCCTGGCCGCTTGATCCTGGTCTCCGGCTGGATTCATTAGGTCAGTGCTTACTGTCACAACTGAGGGCCTGAGCTGACGGGAGGCAGCCTCAGTTGTAGGGGCTGAGATGTACCGGAACCTGGGAGGTTGTATCAGACCCCTGGACATGTAAGTAACATAAATAATAACTGCCCGAAGGCGTGACCACGACAACTTGGATAAAAGTCAATGATGTTTATTATGACAACTCCGCAACACAGCAGCAGTAAAAGAAAACGTAAAAGTCAGCAAAGAATAAATACAGTTCCTGGGTACTACAGGATGGCAGGAGCCACAGGGCACTGGTAGTGTGAGATAGTTCTTATGATCTTCTAGATGGAAAGTCCTTACCAGGCCCGACTGTAGCAATGGAGATAACCCAGGATTGTGCCAGCTGGTGTTCCAGGAAAAGCTGGGTTGCTGAAGATAAAACAGCTGCTGTGGATACTGGCTGGAACCAGACTGTTGTTAGCACGGAGTGAATACTGGCTGGAACCAGTTAAATAATAAATGAACGTGGGAGCGATGAAATATGAACTGAAATGTAGAACTTGAGAGCGGAGAAATAATAATACCGGTGGAGAGTGGTAAAGTGTAGAAAGGACACCGGCCCTTTAAGGGAAGCTGTACTCTGCTGGAAGCTGAGCTGGAAGCAGGTAATGTTGTAGCTGGAAACAGATGAATCCACACTGGATTGGAGAGTCAGGCTACACCGCAGGTGGAATGCTGGTGCGGGTCTCTATGGTGGAAGTCTTGAGACAGGAGCTGGAACCTGGAAGACAATCACAGGAGAGAGACAAACAGGAACTAGGTTTGACAACCAAAGCACTGACGCCTTCCTTGCTCAGGCACAGTGTATTTATACCTGCAGCAAGGAAGGGATTGGCTAGGCAATTATGCAGATTATCAATACTGAGAACAGATTGGTGTAAATGATCAGCTGACAGAATCCAAGATGGCTGCGCCCATGCAGACACTTGGAGGGAAGTTTGGTTTGTAATCCATGTGGTAATGAAAACAGTAATGGCGGCGCCGGCCACCGGAGACAGGAGGCGCCAGGCTGACAGATGCACATCCAACCACGCGGACACAGCGGAGGCCGCGGCTGACGTAATCGCCACTCAGACACTCTGCATGCAGAAGTTCAGGGACGGCGGCGGAGGCCGCGGGAGACGCCATGCCAGGTGTAATATGGCGTTTACTGTGACAGCGTCCCAGAGTGACAGGAGAGGATACAGGAATGTACACATCAGGATAACAGATGGGATCCGGTCCTGGAGCGCTGAGCCAGCCTTAGGAGGCATCTGATGGGTAAGAAATGGCGTCCAGATACCCGGATCGTGACACTTAATCTCTCTAAAAGGGTTAGTACATCTACCCCTAAATCATCTGAAGCAGGTAGTTTTGGTATCAACTCTTTTAATGGTGTAGGGCAGAGATGACAATGTCACCAAGGTCACCACAAAGAGATGCTAATTCTTTTACAGAGTATAAATCTGTAAATCATTTCTGTACAAGGTCCAATTTATATACCTAACCAGCTCTCGTCTGGGTTTGCTTCATCTGCAAGAAAATAAAACTTCCCCACTGGTGCCAAGAAGTTAATTTTTACCACTGAAATGTATACTATTCCCTAGTGATGTGCACCGGACATTTTTCGGGTTTTGTGTTTTGGTTTTGGATTCGGTTCCGCGGCCGTGTTTTGGATTCGGACGCGTTTTGGCAAAACCTCACCGAAATTTTTTTGTCGGATTCGGGTGTGTTTTGGATTCGGGTGTTGTTTTCAAAAAACCCTAAAAAACAGCTTAAATCATAGAATTTGGGGGTCATTTTGATCCCATAGTATTATTAACCTCAATAACCATAATTTCCACTCATTTCCAGTCTATTCTGAACACCTCACACCTCACAATATAATGTTTAGTCCTAAAATTTGCACCGAGGTCACTGGATGGCTAAGCTAAGCGACACAAGTGGCCGACACAAACACCTGGCCCATCTAGGAGTGGCACTGCAGTGTCAGGCAGGATGGCACTTCAAAAAATTGTCCCCAAACAGCACATGATGCAAAGAAAAAAAAGAGGCGCACCAAGGTCGCTGTGTGACTAAGCTAAGCGACACAAGTGGCCGACACAAACACCTGGCCCATCTAGGAGTGGCACTGCAGTGTCAGGCAGGATGGCACTTCAAAAAAATAGTCCCCTAACAGCACATGATGCAAAGAAAAAAAGAGGCGCAATGAGGTAGCTGTGTGACTAAGCTAAGCGACCCAAGTGGCCGACACAAACACCTGGCCCATATAGAAGTGGCACTGCAGTGTCAGACAGGATGGCACTTCAAAAAAATTGTCCCCAAACAGCACATGATGCAAAGAAAAATGAAAGAAAAAAAGAGGTGCAAGATAGAATTGTCCTTGGGCCCTCCGACCCACCCTTATGTTGTATAAACAGGACATGCACACTTTAACGAACCCATCATTTCAGCGACAGGGTCTGCCACACGACTGTGACTGAAATGACTGGTTGGTTTGGGTCCCCACCAAAAAAGAAGCAATCAATCTCTCCTTGCACAAACTGGCTCTACAGAGGCAAGATGTCCCCCTCATCATCATCCTCCGATTCCTCACCTTTTTCACTGTGTACATCCCCCTCCTCACAGATTAGTAATTCGTCCCCACTGGAATCCACCATCTCAGTTGGAGGCAATTGCTGGTGAATGTTTCCACGGAGGAATTGATTATAATTCATTTTGATGAACATCATCTTCTCCACATTTTCTGGAAGTAACCTCGTACGCCGATTGCTGACAAGGTGAGCGGCTGCACTAAACACTCTTTCGGAGTACACACTGGAGGGAGGGCAACTTAGGTAGAATAAAGCCAGTTTGTGCAAGGGCCTCCAAATTGCCTCTTTTTTCTGCCAGTATACGTACGGACTGTCTGACGTGCCTACTTGGATGCGGTCACTCATATAATCCTCCACCATTCTTTCAATGGTGACAGAATCATATGCAGTGACAGTCGACGACATGTCAGTAATCGTTGCCAGGTCCTTCAGTCCGGACCAGATGTCAGCACTCGCTCCAGACTGCCCTGCATCACCGCCAGCGGGTGGGCTCGGAATTCTTAGCCTTTTCCTCGCACCCCCAGTTGCGGGAGAATGTGAAGGAGGAGCTGTTGACGGGTCACGTTCTGCTTGACTTGACAATTTTCTCACCAGCAGGTCTTTGAACCTCTGCAGACTTGTGTCTGCCGGAAAG
The DNA here is from genome assembly GCF_028390025.1 of Pseudophryne corroboree. Taxonomy (NCBI): domain Eukaryota; kingdom Metazoa; phylum Chordata; class Amphibia; order Anura; family Myobatrachidae; genus Pseudophryne; species Pseudophryne corroboree. The sequence goes on along the minus strand of NC_086445.1, from coordinate 856,497,554 downwards.
AGAGATACAACGTAGGTTTTAAATCTAGGATCGAGCACGGTGGCCAAAATGTAGTGCTCTGATTTCAACAGATTGACGACCCGTGAATCCTGGTTAAGCGAATTAAGGGCTCCATCCACAAGTCCCACATGCCTAGCGGAATCGCTCTGTTTTAGCTCCTACTTTAATGTCTCCGGCTTCTTCTGCAAAATCCTGATGAGGGGAATGACCTGAACCTTGCACAACGTTGAAATCATTCTCCACTGCGCTTGAGTCAGGTGCATTCCCCCTCCTTTGCCTATATCGTGGGCAGATGTATAGGCTTGAATGGCCTTTTGCTGCTCCTCTGTCCTCTGAAGCATACAGAGGGTTGAATTCCACCTCGTTACCAGCTCTTGCTTCAGATGATGGCAGGGCAGGTTCAGGAATGTTTGGTGGTGCTCCAGTCTTCGGCACGCGGTGGCTGAATGCCGAAAGTGGCCCGCAATTCTTCGGCCACCGACAGCATCTCTTGCACTCCCCTGTCATTTTTTAAATAATTCTGCACCACCAAATTCAATGTATGTGCAAAACATGGGACGTGCTGGAATTTGCCCAGATGTAATGCACGCACAATATTGGTGGCGTTGTCCGATGTCACAAATCCCCAGGAGAGTCCAATTGGGGTAAGCCATTCTGCGATGATGTTCCTCAGTTTCCGTAAGAGGTTGTCAGCTGTGTGCCTCTTATGGAAAGCGGTGATACAAAGCATAGCCTGCCTAGGAACGAGTTGGCGTTTGCGAGATGCTGCTACTGGTGCCGCCGCTGCTGTTCTTGCTGCGGGAGGCAATACATCTACCCAGTGGGCTGTCACAGTCATATAGTCCTGAGTCTGCCCTGCTCCACTTGTCCACATGTCCGTGGTTAAGTGGACATTGGGTACAACTGCATTTTTTAGGACACTGGTGAGTCTTTTTCTGAGGTCTGTGTACATTTTCGGTATCGCCTGCCTAGAGAAATGGAACCTAGATGGTATTTGGTACCGGGGACACAGTACCTCAATCAAGTCTCTAGTTGCCTCTGAATTAACGATGGATACCGGAAACTAGTTTCTCACCACCCAGGCTGACAAGACCTCAGTTATCCGCTTTGCAGCAGGATGACTGCTGTGATACTTCATCTTCCTCGCAAAGGACTGTTGGACAGTCAATTGCTTACTGGAAGTAGTACAAGTGGTCTTCCGACTTCCCCTATGGGATGACGATCGACTCCCAGCAGCAACAACAGCAGCGCCAGCAGCAGTAGGCGTTACACTCAAGGATGCATCGGAGGAATCCCAGGCAGGAGAGGACTCGTCAGACTTGCCAGTGACATGGCCTGCAGGACTATTGGCTTTCCTGTGTAAGGAGGAAATTGACACTGAGGGAGTTGGTGGTGCGGTTTGCAGGAGCTTGGTTACAAGAGGAAGGGATTTAGTGGTTAGTGGACTGCTTCCGCTGTCATCCAAAGTTTTTGAACTTGTCACTGACTTATGATGAATGCGCTGCAGGTGACGTATAAGGGAGGATGTTCCGAGGTGGTTAACGTCCTTACCCCTACTTATTACAGCTTGACAAAGGCAACACACGGCTTGACACCTGTTGTCCGCATTTGTGTTGAAATAATTCCACACCGAAGAGCTGATTTTTTTTGTATTTTGACCAGGCATGTCAATGGCCATATTCATCCCACGGACAACAGGTGTCTCCCCGGTGCCTGACTTAAACAAACCACCTCACCATCAGAATCCTCCTTGTCAATTTCCTCCCCAGCGCCAGCAACACCCATATCCTCATCCTGGTGTACTTCAACAGTGACATCTTCAATTTGACTATCAGGAACTGGACTGCGGGTGCTCCTTCCAGCACTTGCAGGGGGCGTGCAAATGGTGGAAGGCGCAAGCTCTTCCCGTCCAGTGTTGGGAAGGTCAGGCATCGCAACCAACACAATTGGACTCTCCTTGGGGATTTGTGATTTAGAAGAACGCACAGTACTTTGCTGTGCTTTTGCCAGCTTAAGTCTTTTCATTTTTCTAGCGAGAGGATGAGTGCTTCCATCCTCATGTGAATCTGAACCACTAGCCATGAACATAGGCCAGGGCCTCAGCCGTTCCTTGCCACTCCGTGTCGTAAATGGCATATTGGCAAGTTTACGCTTCTCATCAGACGCTTTCAATTTTGATTTTTGGGTCATTTTACTGAACTTTTGTTTTTTGGATTTAAAATGCTCTCTACTATGACATTGGGCATCGGCCTTGGCAGACGACGTTGATGGCATTTCATCGTCTTGGCCATGACTAGTGGCAGCAGCTTCAGCACGAGGTGGAAGTGGATCTTGATCTTTCCCTATTTTACCCTCCACATTTTTGTTCTCCATTTTTTAATGTGTGGAATTATATGCTTGTATCAATAGCAATGGCCTACTACTATATATACTGCGCACAAATGAAATGCACCACAGGTATAGAATGTAGAAGGACAGTATACTTGAAGACACAGAGGCAGGTACAGCAATGGCCTTCCGTACCGTACTGCTATATATACTGGTGGTCACTGTGTCAGCAAACTGCACAACTGAAATGCACCACAGGTATAGAATGTAGATGGATAGTATACTTGACGACACAGAGGTATGTACACCAGTGGCCTTCCGTACCGTACTGCTATATATACTGGTGGTCACTGTGTCAGCAAACTGCACAACTGAAATGCACCACAGGTATAGAATCTAGATGGATAGTATACTTGACGACACAGAGGTAGGTACAGCAGTGGCCTTCCATACCGTACTGCTATATATACTGGTGGTCACTGTGTCAGCAAACTGCACAACTGAAATGCACCACAGGTATAGAATCTAGATGGATAGTATACTTGACGACACAGAGGTAGGTACAGCAGTGGCCTTCCGTACCTTACTGCTATATATACTGGTGGTCACTGTGTCAGCAAACTGCAAAACTAAAATGTACCACAGGTATAGAATGCAGATGGATAGTATACTTGACTACACAGAGGTAGGTACAGAAGTGGCATTCCGTACCGTACTGCTATATATACTGGTGGTCACCGTGTCAGCAAACTGCACAACTGAAATGCACCACAGGTATAGAATGTAGATGGATAGTAAACTTGACGACACAGAGGTAGGTACAGCAGTGGCCTTCCGTACCGTACTGCTATATATACTGGTGGTCACTGTGTCAGCAAACTGCACAACTGAAATGTACCACAGGTATAGAATGCAGATGGATAGTATACTTGACGACACAGAGGTAGGTACAGCAGTGGCCTTCTGTACCGTACTGCTATATATACTGGTGGTCACTGTGACAGCAAACTGCACAACTGAAATGCACCACAGGTATAGAATCTAGATGGATAGTATACTTGATGACACAGAGGTAGGTACAGCAGTGGCCTTCCGTACCGTACTGCTATATATACTGGTGGTCACTGTGTCAGCAAACTGCAAAACTAAAATGCACCACAGGTATAGAATGCAGATGGATAGTATACTTGACGACACAGAGGTAGGTACAGCAGTGGCCTTCCGTACCGTACTGCTATATATACTGGTGGTCACTGTGTCAGCAAACTGCACAACTGAAATGCACCACAGGTATAGAATGTAGATGGATAGTATACTTGACGACACAGAGGTAGGTACAGCAGTGGCCTTCAGTACCGTACTGCTATATATACTGGTGGTCACTGTGTCAGCAAACTGCACAACTGAAATGCACCACAGGTATAGAATCTAGATGGATAGTATACTTGATGACACAGAGGTAGGTACAGCAGTGGCCTTCCGTACTGTACTGCTATATATACTGGTGGTCACTGTGTCAGCAAACTGCACAACTAATATGCACCACAGGTATAGAATGTAGATGGATAGTATACTTGACGACACAGAGGTAGGTACAGCAGTGACCTTCCGTACCGTACTGCTATATATACTGGTGGTCACTGTGTCAGCAAACTGCACAACTGAAATGCACCACAGGTATAGAATGCAGATGGATAGTATACTTGACGACACAGAGGTAGGTACAGCAGTGGCCTTCCGTACCGTACTGCTATATATACTGGTGGTCACTGTGTCAGCAAACTGCACAACTTAAATGCACCACAGGTATAGAATGTAGATGGATAGTATACTTGACGACACAGAGGTAGGTACAGCAGTGGCCTTCCGTACCATACTGCTATATATACTGGTGGTCACTGTGTCAGCAAACTGCAAAACTAAAATGCACCACAGGTATAGAATGTAGATGGATAGTATACTTGACGACACAGAGGTAGGTACAGCAGTGGCCTTCCGTACCGTACTGCTATATATACTGGTGGTCACTGTGTCAGCAAACTGCACAACTGAAATGCACCACAGGTATAGAATCTAGATGGATAGTATACTTGATGACACAGAGGTAGGTACAGTAGTGGCCTTCCGTACTGTACTGCTATATATACTGGTGGTCACTGTGTCAGCAAACTGCACAACTAAAATGCACCACAGGTATAGAATGTAGATGGATAGTATACTTGACGACACAGAGGTAGGTACAGCAGTGGCCTTCCGTACCGTACTGCTATATATACTGGTGGTCACTGTGTCAGCAAACTGCACAACTTAAATGCACCACAGGTATAGAATGTAGATGGATAGTATACTTGACGACACAGAGGTAGGTACAGCAGTGGCCTTTCTGTACCGTACTGCTATATATACTGGTGGTCACTGTGTCAGCAAACTGCAAAACTAAAATGCACCACAGGTATAGAATGCAGATGGATAGTATACTTGACGACACAGAGGTAGATACAGCAGTGGCCTACCGTACCGTACTGCTATATATACTGGTGGTCACTGTGTCAGCAAACTGCACAATTGAAATGCACCACAGGTATAGAATGTAGATGGATAGTATACTTGACGACACAGAGGTAGGTACAGCAGTGGCCTTCAGTACCGTACTGCTATATATACTGGTGGTCACTGTGTCAGCAAACTGCACAACTGAAATGCACCACAGGTATAGAATCTAGATGGATAGTATACTTGACGACACAGAGGTAGGTACAGCAGTGGCGTACCGTACTGCCATATATACTGGTGGTCACTGTGTCAGCAAACTGCACAACTAAAATGCACCACAGGTATAGAATGTAGATGGATAGTATACTTGACGACACATAGGTAGGTACAGCAGTGGCCTTCCGTACCATACTGCTATATATACTGGTGGTCACTGTGTCAGCATACTGCACAACTGAAATGCACCACAGGTATAGAATCTAGATGGATAGTATACTTGACGACACAGAGGTAGGTACAGCAGTGGCCTTCCGTACCGTACTGCTATATATACTGGTGGTCACTGTGTCAGCAAACTGCACAACTGAAATGCACCACAGGTATAGAATCTAGATGGATAGTATACTTGACGACACAGAGGTAGGTACAGCAGTGGCCTACTGTACCGTAATGCTATATATTATATACTGGTGGTCACTGGTCAGCAAAACTCTGCACAGTACTCCTCCTATATAATATTATACTGGTGGTCCCTAGTCCCCACAATAAAGCAGCACACTGAGCACAGATATGGAGTGTTTTTCAGGCAGACAACGTATACTGGTGGTCACTGTCAGCAAAACTCTGCACTGTACTCCTGCTATATAATACAGCTGCTCCCCAGTCCCCACAATTAAGCATTGTGAGCACAGATATATGCAGCACACTGAGCACAGATAAGGAGCGTTTTTTTTCAGGCAGAGAACGGATAAAACTGGTGGTCACTGATCAGCAAAACTCTGCACTGTACTCCTCCTATATTAATATAAAGCTGCTCCCCAGTCCCCACAATGATATAAGCAAGCACAAATATTTGCATCAACTCAACAATGAATAAACGGAGAGGACGCCAGCCACGTCCTCTTCCTAACATTTCCAATGCACGAGTGAAAATGGCGGCGACGCACGGCTGCTTATATAGAATCCGAATCTCGCGAGAATCCGACAGCGGGATGATGACGTTCGGGCGCGCTCGGGTTAACCGAGCCATACGGGAGAATCCGAGTATGGCTCGGACCCGTGTAAAAAAGGTGAAGTTCGGGGGGGTTCGGTTTCCGAGAAACCGAACCCGCTCTTCACTACTATTCCCTGACCTGCATGTGTGTCCTGACGAAAAGTACAAGTCTTGTTATATTTGTTTCAAGAAGACTACAGAGGCCCATAGACATGTAGGCAGGGGCGTTTTAACAGAGTAGGTGGCCCGTGTGCACCTCCGGGTGGGACCCCTCCTCTGTACAGCGCAGTAGTCTCTGACATTGTGCTTGGAGTCTACTGCGCATGTGTAGGTCTCCGGAAACATGGTGCCTGCCATGTTCCGGAGACCAACTTGACTACTGCGCATGCGTGGTGGTCATCTTGGCTACAATTTATGCTGCGACTGCAGTGCCTGAGGCTGGACTCCGGAAAGGTAAGTATTACAATATGAGTGCAGGGTGTGTGGCGTGGACCCCCCACCCCACCCCCCTGGACCCAGGGGCCCGTGTTCACCGCACACATTGCACCCATTATAGAAACGCCAATGCATGTACTGTAGGTAAATGCATGAAAAAGTGTATATTTTTATAAAACAATGGGGGTAATTCTGAGTTGATCGCAGCAGGAACTTTGTTAGCAGTTGGGAAAAACCATGTGCACTGCAGGGGAGGCAGATATAACATGTGCAGGGGGAGATAGATTTGGGTGTGGTGAGTTAAATCTGCAATCTAAATTGAAGTGTAAAAGTAAAGCAGCCAGTATTTACCCTGCACAGAAACAAAATAACCCACCCAAATCTAACTCTCTCTGCAAATGTTATATCTGCCTCACCTGCAGTGCACATGGTTTTGCCCAACTGCTAAAGAATTTCCTGCTGCGATCAACTTGGAATTACCCCCAATAAGCAATAACCTAGTATCTTGATTGTAAGTTTATCATAAGGTTGATACAGGCCAGGAGAACTGATGTGCATTAGCCCACTGCCGAGTCACAGTGAGACCTAAAAGGCTTACGATTAGAGGCGTATCTAGGGTAGGGCGAGTGGGGCACGTGCCCTGGGCGCCTTGGCAGGCCCAGGAGAGGGGGGCGCCGCCGGCGTCCAGGGCATCATGCCCCACTCGCCCCTGTCAACCCTAAATGTGAGGGGAGGAGAGCGCAGCATCTCTCCCTCCCGTCACCGCCGCTGCCAGCACTAGCTGCTGTGTCCGGTCTCCGGCGCTAGCCAATCAGAGCTTGTGGACCGGCTCCTGTCCGGAGACCTGGAGCGGTGAGGTGAAGGAGAGGCGCTGCGCTGCACTCTCCTCCCCTCACATAGAACAAGAAGCCACCGGCCGGTAAGTGACGGGGGGGGGGGGGGCGGCAGGGGGGGGGGGGTCCGGCGGCACGGGGTGGCATGTATCTGGCACCAAGTGGGGCCTGGCACTGTGGGGCATGTATCTGGCACTGTCTGTGGGGCAATGTAACTGGCACTGTGGGGCATGTAACTGGCACTGTGGGGCAATGTATCTGGCACTGTGGGGCATGTAACTGGCACCAAATGGGGCATGTAACTGGCACTGAGTGGGGCCTGGCACTGTGGGGCATATATCTGGCACTGTGGGGCAATGTATCTGGCACTGTGGGGCATGTAACTGGCACCAAATGGGGCATGTAACTGGCACTGAGTGGGGCCTGGCACTGTGGGGCATATATCTGGCACTGTGGGGCAATGTATCTGGCACTGTGGGGCATGTAACTGGCACCAAATGGGGCATGTAACTGGCACTGAGTGGGGCCTGGGACTGTGGGGCATATATCTGGCACTGTGGGGCAATGTATCTGGCACTGTGGGGCATGTAACTGGCACTGAATGGGGCATGTAACTGGCACTGAGTGGGGCCTGGCACTGTGGGGCATATATCTGGCACTGTGGGGCAATGTATCTGGCACTGTGGGGCATGTAACTGGCACCAAATGGGGCATGTAACTGGCACTGAGTGGGGCCTGGCACTGTGGGGCATGTAACTGGCACTGAGTGGGGCCTGGCACTGTGGGGCATTTAACTGGCACTGTGGGGCAATGTATCTGGCACTGTGGGGCATGTATCCGGCACTGTGGGGCATTGTATCCGGCACTGTGGGGCAATGTAAGTGGCACTGTGGGGCATGTATCTGGCACTGAGTGGGGCATGTATCTGGCACTGTGGGGCATGTATCTGGCACTGTGGGGCAATGTAACTGGCACTGTGGGCAATGTAACTGGCACTGTGGGGCAATGTAACTGGCACTGTGGGGCAATGTAACTGGCACTGAGTGGGGCAATGTATCCGGCACTGTGGGGCAATGTAACCGGCACTGTGGGGCAATGTAACTGGCACTGTGGGGCAATGTATCCGGCACTGTGGGGCAATGTATCCGGCACTGTGGGGCAATGTAACTGGCACTGTGGGGCAATGTAACTGGCACTGTGGGCCATTTTCAGTGGCCACACCCCTTCTGGAGCGTGGCCACACCCCTTCTGGTGTGTGGCCACGCCCATTTTTTCGGCACGCGCACATGATTCTTTTTATATGTTTTTTTTTCTGGGGAGGGGGGGGGCGCCATTTTCCATCTTGCCCTGGGCTCCGAAAACCCTAGTTACGCCTCTGCTTACGATATAGAGCATTATCATAGCCCATACACACAGGAGGACTCATCTTAAATAATAATTGATACTACTGATTTATCTACAGTACTATATTTATAATTAAAGGTCAATCTATAACATCTGTCTGTACAAACACAATAATATACAGTTTATACCCCTCTATGCTAAAGAGGGGACACTATGCATAATTCATAGTGAGGATTGAGGTTTTCCTTTCACTACTTGGGGCATAATACTCGCATGAACTACATAAATACCAACACCTTGTGTACTGTGATAATAAAAGCATTAAACAATCTCGCCAATATGGTATCCGGTCTCTAGGTCGACCACACTTAGGACGACAGTCATTAGGTCAACCACTATTGGTCGACATGCATTGGGTCGACAAGGCCTATAGGTCGACATGGAAAAGGGTCGACATGAGTTTTTCACATTTTAAAAAATAATAATAATTTACGATCCACGTGGACTACAATTGGGAACGGTAACCTGTGTCGAGCGCAGCGGTGGCGGAGCGAGGCACCTTGCCCAAAGGGGACACGGTGCACTAATTGGGGTTCCCGGTCACTTTACGAAGAAATTGACGCCAACATTTTTTTTTAAACTCATGTCAACCTTTTTCCATGTTGACCTTGTTCATGTTGACCTAATGACCATGTCGACCTATTTCAGGTATTGACCTAGTCACTGTCGACCAATAGTAGTTGACCTAATGATCCACACCCTTTACATATACAGGCATTACTGACAACATGCAGTACAGCATTTAAGTATGTTTAGTATGATATTTTCTATCTTCCCTATCTTTTATTTCCATGGTATAGTAACACTCCCCATCTATTTCATTTGTTTATAATAATTTACATACTAATAACAGTTACATTTTAACTAATTGTTGCAAGGTCAGAGAAGTGTGCTACTTCAAATGGGACCACCTTTTTCACATCTTGTGCTGTGTACACACTTGTAGATATATCTGTAGATCAATGGATCTGCAGCTATAACTACAGACATACCGGGCGGTATGTTGTGCATACACACTGCCTGATCCGCTGGGACCAACGTCACAAACAGGGCGGGCATTTATATGCACCTGCCCTGTTGTGCTGTCAATCATTGCCGGCGCCTGACCATCCGTACACACAGCACAATACGCCAATATATCATTAGATATATTGGCCGTCGGCTGTGCTGCAGGGCCAGCGCGATGTGTCTGTGAACAACAGTATTCACAGACATATCGCTCGTACACACTGACCGACAGACCTGATATATCGGTTGTTTAATGGCGCGGTCGATATATCGGCCAGAGTGTACGCACCTTTAGTGAATTAATACATAGGGAAAGTAACTTTGTAACTTACCAACAGGATGTCTTGCTATAGAGCGAGTGGTGGCATATTTTACTCCAGGGTGTTCAATTAGTAGCACAGAACAAGGCACTGGAGCCATGGATTTCTATGGTATAACAAGGAACAGAAATTAATACAAGTCTTATACTTTATAACTCTTGAATCATAGATATGAATATAACATTACATAGATATCTATGTAAAATTATTGTCTGAGAAGATAGTATATATAATGCGGAAAGTTCTAATGTAGCTTACATAATAGCACTCTAACACCAATATCTAGACAAAAAGGTAGTGGGTGGCGCTGCACACATCAGCCAAAGTACTAACAGATCATCAAAATGCTGTAGTATACAGAATTTATTTTAAAAAAAGCACATATAAACGTTTATTAAACAACTCAATACAATCATAAAATATCAATGACATTCCCAAGATTGTGTTAAAATCAGTGTATACATATTTTATATATATATTATACTGTATATATATATATATATATATATATACATACACACACACACACAGTGGTCGAAGTGCCACTTCTTCCACTGATTTGGAATTGAAAAAGTGTGTGTCCCAGCTCGGCGGCCGGCGGCTGTGTAGAGAGCTGTACTAGCTCACAGCCGCTCACCGCCGCCAGCTGCCCACCGCTCAAAGCCGCCAGCCACCAGCCGCTCACCGTCGCCAGCCACCAGCTGCCCGCCACTCACCGCCGCCAGCCGCTCACTTGCAACAAGTGGCGGTCAGAGGGACCTCACTGCACCAAAGGCCTCCTGATCACTGGCGCTGTCCATGGGTGCCTCCGCCGACCAAGGTCAGGTAATGTTCCCCTGCTGTCACCCTCTCTCCTTGTCGTTACTGTCCCTGTCCCTACTGTCACTCTCTCTCTCCCAGCTGTCACTGTCGTCACTCTCTCTCTCCCTGCTGTCATGCTCATCACTCTTTCTCTCCCTGCTGTCACTGTCGTCACTCTCTCTCTCTCCCTGTCATCACTCTCTCTCTCCCTGCCCCTGCTGTCACTCTGGCTGTCCCTGCTGTCACAATTTCAACTCATTCAGTGTGCTATAATGTGAATTTCGGCTCATTCAGTGTGTGCTATAATGTGAATTTCGGCTCATTCAGTGTGCTATAATGTGAATTTCGGCTCATTCAGTGTGGTATAATGTGAGTTTCGGCTCATTCAGTGTGCTATAATGTGAATTTCGGCTCATTCAGTGTGCTATAATGTGAATTACGGCTCATTCAGTGTGCTATAATGTGAATTTCGGCTCATTCAGTGTGGTATAATGTGAGTTTCGGCTCATTCAGTGTGCTATAATGTGAATTTCGGCTCATTCAGTGTGCTATAATGTGAATTACGGCTCATTCAGTGTGCTATAATGTGAATTTCGGCTCATTCAGTGTGTGCTATAATGTAAATTACGGCTCATTCAGTGTGCTATAATGTGAATTTTGGCTCATTCAGTGTGCTATAATGTGAATTTCAGCTCATTCAGTGTGCTATAATGTGAATTTCGGCTCGTACCGTGTGCTATAATGTGAATTTCGGCTTGTACCGTGTGCTATAATGTGAATTTCAGCTCGTACCGTGTGCTATAAGGTGAATGGGGCACAGTACTAGATAGTATAAGGGGTTCTACTACAATGGACACGCCCCTTTTTGGGTGACCATGCCCCCTTTTCTGGAGCGCACGCTTTTCCATACCCCCAATTCAAAATTTACACTTCGACCACTGTATATATATATATATATATATATATATATATCCACTGCTCAAAAAAATAAAGGGAACACTAAAATAACACATCCTAGATCTGAATGAATGAAATATTCTTATTACATACTTTGCTCTTTACATAGTTGAATGTGCTGACAACAAAATCACACAAAAATTATCAATGGAAATCAAATTTATTAACCCATGGAGGTCTGGATTTGGAGTCACCCTCAAAATTAAAGTGGAAAAATAAGATTTTACTTACCGATAAATCTATTTCTCGGAGTCCGTAGTGGATGCTGGGGTTCCTGAAAGGACCATGGGGAATAGCGGCTCCGCAGGAGACAGGGCACAAAAAGTAAAGCTTTTCCAGATCAGGTGGTGTGCACTGGCTCCTCCCCCTATGACCCTCCTCCAGACTCCAGTTAGGTACTGTGCCCGGACGAGCGTACACAATAAGGGAGGATTTTGAATCCCGGGTAAGACTCATACCAGCCACACCAATCACACCGTACAACTTGTGATCTAAACCCAGTTAACAGTATGATAACAGCGGAGCCTCTGAAAGATGGCTTCCTTCAACAATAACCCGAATTAGTTAACAATAACTATGTACAATTATTGCAGATAATCCGCACTTGGGATGGGCGCCCAGCATCCACTACGGACTCCGAGAAATAGATTTATCGGTAAGTAAAATCTTATTTTCTCTATCGTCCTAGTGGATGCTGGGGTTCCTGAAAGGACCATGGGGATTATACCAAAGCTCCCAAACGGGCGGGAGAGTGCGGATGACTTTGCAGCACCGAATGAGAGAACTCCAGGTCCTCCTTAGCCAGAGTATCAAATTTGTAAAATTTTACAAACGTGTTCTCCCCTGACCACGTAGCTGCTCGGCAGAGTTGTAATGCCGCGACCCCTCGGGCAGCCGCCCAAGATGAGCCCACCTTCCTTGTGGAGTGGGCCTTTACAGATTTAGGCTGTGGCAGGCCTGCCACAGAATGTGCAAGTTGGATTGTGCTACAGATCCAACGAGCAATCGTCTGCTTAGACGCAGGAGCACCCATCTTGTTGGGTGCATACAATATAAACAACGAGTCAGATTTTCTGACTCCAGCTGTCCTTGCAATATATATTTTTAATGCTCTGACAACGTCCAGTAACTTGGAGTCCTCCAAGTCACTTGTAGCCGCAGGCACTACAATAGGCTGGTTCAGATGAAATGCTGACACCACCTTAGGGAGAAAATGCGGACGAGTCCGCAGTTCTGCCCTGTCCGAATGGAAAATCAGATATGGGCTTTTGTAAGATAAAGCTGCCAGTTCTGACACTCTCCTGGCCGAAGCCAGGGCTAGAAGCATGGTCACTTTCCATGTGAGATATTTCAAATCCACCTTTTTTAGTGGTTCAAACCAATGAGATTTTAGAAATTCCAAAACCACATTGAGATCCCACGGTGCCACTGGAGGCACCACAGGAGGCTGTATATGCAGCACTCCCTTAACAAAGGTCTGGACTTCAGGGACTGAAGCCAATTCTTTTTGAAAAAAAAAATCGACAGGGCCGAAATTTGAACCTTAATAGATCCCAATTTGAGACCCATAGACAATCCTGATTGCAGGAAATGTAGGAATCGACCCAGTTGAAATTCCTCCGTCGGAGCACTCCGATCTTCGCACCACGCAACATATTTTCGCCAAATTCGGTGATAATGTTGCACGGTTACTTCCTTCCTTGCTTTAATCAAAGTAGGAATGACTTCTTCCGGCATGCCTTTTTCCTTTAGGATCCGGCGTTCAACCGCCATGCCGTCAAACGCAGCCGCGGTAAGTCTTGAAACAGACAGGGACCCTGCTGAAGCAAGTCCCTCCTTAGAGGTAGAGGCCACGGATCTTCCGTGATCATCTCTTGAAGTTCCGGGTACCAAGTCCTTCTTGGCCAATCCGGAACCACTAGTATCGTTCTCACGCCTCTTTGCCGTATAATTCTCAATACTTTTGGTATGAGAGGCAGAGGAGGAAACACATACACCGACTGGTACACCCAAGGCGTTACCAGCGCGTCCACAGCTATTGCCTGCGGATCTCTTGACCTGGCGCAATACCTGTCCAGTTTTTTGTTGAGGCGAGACGCCATCATGTCCACCATTGGTCTTTCCCAACGGGTTACCAGCATGTGGAAGACTTCTGGATGAAGTCCCCACTCTCCCGGGTGAAGATCGTGTCTGCTGAGGAAGTCTGCTTCCCAGTTGTCCACTCCCGGGATGAACACTGCTGACAGTGCTATCACATGATTCTCTGCCCAGCGAAGAATCCTTGCAGCTTCTGCCATTGCACTCCTGCTTTTTGTGCCGCCCTGTCTGTTCACATGGGCGACTGCCGTGATGTTGTCCGACTGGATCAACACCGGTTTTCCTTGAAGCAGAGGTTCTGCCTGGCTTAGAGCATTGTATATTGCTCTTAGTTCCAGAATGTTTATGTGAAGAGACGTTTCCAGGCTCGTCCATACTCCCTGGAAGTTTCTTCCTTGTGTGACTGCTCCCCAGCCTCTCAGGCTGGCGTCCGTGGTCACCAGGATCCAATCCTGTATGCCGAATCTGCGGCCCTCCAATAGATGAGGACTCTGCAACCACCACAGAAGAGACACCCTTGTCCTTGGAGACAGGGTTATCCGTAGGTGCATCTGAAGATGCGACCCTGACCATTTGTCCAACAGATCCCTTTGGAAAATTCTTGCGTGGAATCTGCCGAATGGAATTGCTTCGTAAGAAGCCACCATTTTTCCCAGGACTCTTGTGCATTGATGTACAGACACCTTTCCTGGTTTTAGGAGGTTCCTGACAAGCTCGGATAACTCCTTGGCTTTTTCCTCCGGGAGAAAAACCTTTTTCTGAACCGTGTCCAGAATCATCCCTAGGAACAGCAGACGAGTTGTCGGCATTAACTGGGATTTTGGAATATTCAGAATCCACCCGTGCTGTTTTAGCACTTCTTGAGACAGTGCTAATCCCATCTCTAGCTGTTCTCTGGACCTTGCCCTTATTAGGAGATCGTCCAAGTATGGGATAATTAATACGCCTTTTCTTCGAAGAAGAATCATCATCTCGGCCATTACCTTTGTAAAGACCCGAGGTGCCGTGGACAATCCGAACGGCAGCGTCTGAAACTGATAGTGACAGTTTTGTACAACGAACCTGAGGTACCCCTGGTGTGAGGGGTAAATTGGAAAGTGGAGATACGCATCCTTGATGTCCAAGGATACCATAAAGTCCCCCTCTTCCAGGTTCGCTATCACTGCTCTGAGTGACTCCATCTTGAACTTGAACTTCTTTATGTACAGGTTCAAGGACTTCAGATTTAGAATAGGCCTTACCGAGCCATCCGGCTTCGGTACCACAAAAAGAGTGGAATAATACCCCTTCCCTTGTTGCAGAAGAGGTACCTTGACTATCACCTGCTGAGAGTACAGCTTGTGAATGGCTTCCAAAACCGTCTCCCTTTCGGAGGGGGACGTTGGTAAAGCAGACTTCAGGAAACGGCGAGGTGGATCTGTCTCTAATTCCAACCTGTACCCCTGAGATATTATCTGCAGGATCCAGGGATCTACTTGCGAGTGAGCCCACTGCGCGCTGTAATTTTTGAGACGACCCCCCACCGTCCCCGAGTCCGCTTGAGAAGCCCCAGCGTCATGCTGAGGCTTTTGTAGAAGCCGGGGAGGGCTTCTGATCCTGGGAAGGAGCTGCCTGTTGCTGTCTCTTCCCTCGACCTCTGCCTCGTGGCAGATATGAATAGCCCTTTGCTCTCTTATTTTTAAAGGAACGAAAGGGCTGCGGTTGAAAGGTCGGTGCCTTTTTCTGTTGGGGAGTGACTTGAGGTAGAAAGGTGGATTTCCCGGCTGTAGCCGTGGCCACCAAATCTGATAGACCGACTCCAAATAACTCCTCTCCTTTATACTGCAAAACTTCCATATGCCGTTTTGAATCCGCATCGCCTGTCCACTGTCGCGTCCATAAAGCTCTTCTGGCCGAAATGGACATAGCACTTACCCGTGATGCCAGTGTGCAGATATCCCTCTGTGCATCACGCATATAAAGAAATGCATCCTTTATTTGTTCTAACGACAGTAAAATATTGTCCCTGTCCAGGGTATCAATATTTTCAATCAGGGACTCTGACCAAACTACCCCAGCACTGCACATCCAGGCAGTCGCTATAGCTGGTCGTAGTATAACACCTGCATGTGTGTATATACTTTTTTGGATATTTTCCATCCTCCTATCTGATGGATCTTTAAGTGCGGCCGTCTCAGGAGAGGGTAACGCCACTTGTTTAGATAAGCGTGTTAGCGCCTTGTCCACCCTAGGAGGTGTTTCCCAGCGCTCCCTAACCTCTGGCGGGAAAGGGTATAATGCCAGTAATTTCTTTGAAATTATCAGCTTTTTATCAGGGGCAACCCACGTTTCATTACACACGTCATTTAGTTCTTCTGATTCAGGAAAAACTATAGGTAGTTTTTTCACACCCCACATAATACCCTGTTTAGTGGTACCTGTAGTATCAGCTAAATGTAACGCCTCCTTCATTGCCAAAATCATATAACGTGTGGCCCTACTGGAAAATACGGTTGATTCGTCACCGTCACCACTGGAGTCATCGCCTGTGTCTGGGTCTGTGTCGACCGACTGAGGCAAAGGGCGTTTCACAGCCCCTGACGGTGTTTGAGTCGCCTGGACAGGCACTAATTGATTGTCCGGCCGTCTCATGTCGTCAAACGACTGCTTTAGCGTGTTGACACTATCCCGTAGTTCCATAAATAAAGGCATCCATTCTGGTGTCGACTCCCTAGGGGGTGACATCCTCATATTTGGCAATTGCTCCGCCTCCACACCAATATCGTCCTCATACATGTCGACACACACGTACCGACACACAGCAGACACACAGGGAATGCTCCTAACGAAGACAGGACCCACTAGCCCTTTGGGGAGACAGAGGGAGAGTTTGCCAGCACACACCAAAAGCGCTATATATATATATCAGGGATAGCCTTATAATAAGTGCTCCCTTATAGCTGCTTTGTTATATCAAAATATCGCCATAAATTTGCCCCCCCTCTCTGTTTTACCCTGTTTCTGTAGTGCAGTGCAGGGGAGAGACTTGGGAGCCGTCCTGACCAGCGGAGCTGTGAGAGGAAATGGCGCCGTGTGCTGAGGAGATAGGCCCCGCCCCTTTTCTGGCGGGCTCGTCTCCCGCTATTTAGAGAAATCAGGCAGGGGTTAAATATCTCCATATAGCCTCTGGGGGCTATATGTGAGGTATTTTTAGCCTTTATATAGGTTACATTTGCCTCCCAGGGCGCCCCCCTCCCAGCGCCCTGCACCCTCAGTGACTGCCGTGTGAAGTGTGCTGAGAGGAAAATGGCGCACAGCTGCAGTGCTGTGCGCTACCTTTAGAAGACTGCAGGAGTCTTCAGCCGCCGATTCTGGACCTCTTCTGACTTCAGCATCTGCAAGGGGGCCGGCGGCGTGGCTCCGGTGACCATCCAGGCTGTACCTGTGATCGTCCCTCTGGAGCTTGATGTCCAGTAGCCAAGAAGCCAATCCATCCTGCACGCAGGTGAGTTGACTCCTTCTCCCCTCAGTCCCTCGCTGCAGTGATCCTGTTGCCAGCAGGAATCACTGTAAAATAAAAAACCTAGCTAAACTTTTTCTAAGCAGCTCTTTAGGAGAGCCACCTAGATTGCACCCTTCTCGGCCGGGCACAAAAATCTAACTGGAGTCTGGAGGAGGGTCATAGGGGGAGGAGCCAGTGCACACCACCTGATCTGGAAAAGCTTTACTTTTTGTGCCCTGTCTCCTGCGGAGCCGCTATTCCCCATGGTCCTTTCAGGAACCCCAGCATCCACTAGGACGATAGAGAAAACACACTACAGGCTAATCCAACGTTGATGTAATGTCCTTAAAACAAGTCAAAATGAGGCTCAGTAGTGTGTGTGTGGCCTCCACGTGCCTGTATGACCTCCCTACAACCCACACAAGTGGCTCAGGTAGTGCAGCTCATCCAGGATGGCACATCAATACGAGCTGTAGCAAGAAAGTTTGCTGTGTCTGTCAGCGTAGTGTCCAGAGCATGGAGGCGCTACCAGGAGACAGGCCAGTACATCAGGAGACGTGGAGGAGGCCGTAGCAGGGCAACAACCCAGCAGCAGGACCGCCACCTCCACCTTTGTGCAAGGAGGAACAGGAGGAGTACTGCCAGAGCCCTGCAAAATGACCTCCAGCAAGCCACAAATGTGCATGTGTCTACTCAAACGATCAGAAACAGACTCCATGAGGATGGTATGAGGGCCCGACGTCCACAGGTGGGGGTTGTGCTTACAGCCCAATACCGTGCAGGACGTTTGGCCTTTGGCAGAGAACACCAAGATTGGAAAATTCGCCACTGGCGCCCTGTGCTCTTCACAGATAAAAGCAGGTTCTCACTGAGCACATGTGACACGTGACAGAGTCTGGAGACACCAAGGAGAACGTTCTGCTGCCTGCAACATCCTCCAGCATGACCGGTTTGGCAGTGAGTCAGTAATGGTGTGGGGTGGCATTTCTTTGGGGGGCCGCACAGCCCTCCATGTGCTCGCCAGAGGTAGCCTGACTGCCACTAGGTACCGAGATGAGATCCTCAGACCCCTTGTGAGACCGTATGCTGGTGCGGTTGGCCCTGGGTTCCTCCTAATGCAAGACAATGCTAGACCTCATGTGGCTGGAGTGTGTCAGCAGTTCCTGCAAGGCGAAGGCATTGATGCTATGGTCTGGCCCGCCCGTTCCCCAGACCTGAATCCAATTGAGCACATCTGGGACATCATGTCTCGCTCCATCCACCAACGCTACGTTGCACCACAGACTGTCCAGGAGTTGGCGGATGCTTTAGTCCAGGTCTGGGAGGAGATCCCTCAGGAGACCATCTGCCACCTCATCAGGAGCATGCCCAGGCATTGTAGGGAGGTCATACAGGCACATGGAGGCCACACACACTACTGAACCTCATTTTGACTTGTTTTAAGGACATTACATCAAAGTTGGATTAGCCTGTAGTGTGTTTTTCCACTTTAATTTTGAGGGTGACTCCAAATCCAGACCTCCATGGGTTAATAAATTTGATTTCCATTGATAATTTTGTGTGATTTTGTTGTCAGCACATTCAACTATGTAAAGAACAAAGTATTTAATAAGAATATTTCATTCATTCAGATCTAGGATGTGTTATTTTAGTGTTCCCTTTATTTTTTTGAGCAGTGTATATATATATATATATATATATATATATATACCTCTCTTTTTTTGTGTAAATTAATTATATTGAATGAAGGTTAAATGCATATCAGGCTAGTTATACAATAAGTTACATTGCCTATATTAATTTGAATGGTTCCTTGCAATTGCTGTATAAAATGAACAGTCAATCAACGGTTAGTTGCCTTTAATAATAAAACATCTTGGTGCTGAATAGCTTTCACTAGCCTTTACCTGAATATAATGAAGCATCTGCATGGTAAAATCATCTCTAGAGTCTTCAAGGATCAGAGTAACCCCCATTTGTGCCGTGGTATTGTGAAGGTCAAGAATCACATCATAAGCATTTGTACTCCCCTTTGGTCCAAATATAGAGTTGATCTCTTGAGCTTGTGCTACTTCATATGGTAATTTCACTGTATTTTCTTTGCTGGAAAATGAAGCACACAGAATGTCTTGTACGAAAAAGATGCCTAGAATGTATAATGGACTAAACATTTTTTTAATAAATAATGTTCTGAGCCAGTAAACATACAATCCAAACTACAAACCATACTGTGCTGTAAACAAGACACTTGAGGTTACAATTTCATTTTAACAGAGTTTGGTTCATGTCGCACATATTTTTAGAACCAGTCAGATATAATTTCCAGATTATGCCCTTTTTACAATATACAATATGTGGTGTCCCCAATTCAACCATATCTGTATTTAAAATGTGCACGTGTTAACTTAGATAAAGTTATATTAGTTAGATTTTAAAGTCTTAATGAGCACTTACACCCAGGATCAGTAAAATTCAGGATTCTCTAAAGTTAAAGGCATAGTATGGCACAGTAAGAGGTTTTAGGGGAAAAGGCTGGTCACTGTGTAATCTGTGACCATTTGGGGGGTAAGAGGAGAGTTGGTTGGGTGTCTTAGGGGTATATTAAAATAAAATTCTAGCACCTATAACACAAACATCCATTATATATATTACACAAACATTTATATTACAGCAGCTACAGGATACCATCTCCTGTAATGCTGTGATTATGGAAATGTAAACCTAGTAGTGTCAGACTGGGGCATGAAGAGCCCACCAGGGAATACAACGATAGGGTGCCCTTGTTTAGGGGTGTGCTCTCCTGCAACAGAGGCCTGGCTAAGGATTGATATTGCACCACATGTGATGGGAACAAACGTATCAGATATGTTGTATATGATATAATTATAAATTATTAGACACTCCCCAATATTAAGAGGCATCAGCTCTTCCCCTAAAAAAAGAACAGAGATGGTAATTTCCCTGAATGAATGGAATTGATAAAGGATGAGGGATATACAGCGACCACTGGTGTCTGCAATAAGGTAGTATACCAAATTGATATAAAAATAATTACAATTTATTAACAAAGTATATCACATTAGACACATTTAAGAAAAAATGGGACAATACATACAAACACAGCTGAGCCATAGTACTTAGAATTAGAGTTAAAAGACTAGAATAAAAATATTAAAATGGTTATACCTTATCTGGGTATGAGGTCAGTACAGGTCTTCCAACGCGTTTCGTCAAATAGACTTCATCAAGGGGTCCCCTTTCTTTATCAATATATATATATATATATATATATATATATATATATACACACATGTATATTATATACAGATGTGTCCTCATACATATTGCCTCAATATGCCACTCAGTGATAGATGCCTGGCATGAATAAGCCGACAGGTCCTGTACAACTCTTTGAATGTCTGGCATCTTTTTTTGCCGAAACTGAGACTTCTATTTGCATTGCTATATGAGTAAGACGCACAAGCAGGCTCTGCTGATTAAAATGATATGCAGAATGCCTATATTCCGTGTGCGAAATGCTATGTTACACTGTTTTCACACTGTAGCGCAGCATTTCATATGCAGATACAGCTGCAGTCACACACAGAATATCTGTACCTAAAAAGATTTATACACAATGAATGGATATTAGAGCATGACTATCAAGGGGAGGATCTCGCAGTGTATATCTACACGCCATAAATTCAGTACTGTTTTGTTTGTGCATTCATTTTATTACAGAGGAACTGAAATACCAGATGCAGCTACACTGCATGTGTCGGACCTTACTGATGCTCAGGTGGCCAGAGTGGGGACCCTCTGGCTATAATGGATGGACACAAACCACCAGGTACCGCTGTGCTGCGGGGCAGTAAGGGGGGGCCCTTATTGCCCCGCAGCACAGTGGTACCTATTGCACTAAATGAAGTAATACATTATGTTGCATAAAGTGTGTCACATTTTTCCATCAACTGAGACAATGCCCAAAATGCTTATCCCCAAAATGAATGCAGAAACTTTACACAAATTAAGGTCACTTAGGAACAGCAAAATATGTGGGCATGTGGCAACTATAGTGATCAGTTCAATTCCATGCACTGGCAGCTGTTGTGCTGATGGACAGCATATTACCATTATAACATCACTCATTTTACCTCAATGGGGGATAGGGAAGAGGGCAGGGACGGATTTGGGGGTCTATTCATGAAGCAGTGAAAAGTGTGGAGAAGGGAGCCAGTGTATAAGTTGCCCATGGCAACCATTCAGTGTTGAGGTAACATTTATAAAATGCATTCTATAAAATTATACGTAGCAGCTGATTGGTTGCCATAGGCAACTTTCCCACTGGCTCATGATAAAGCTGATTATCTTTACAGGAATGAAAGCTATACCTTAAATACACTTTAAACCTTTAGCCGCTGCGGCCGCTATACTTAATTCACACTCTACGCACCTTTTACGCTATTAGCTTACAGAGTCCCGTACAGTGTACGGACTTTGCGTACACACGCCGCGCTGACGGTACAAAGTACTCACAGCGCATACACACCCAGAGATACACTTTAAACCTTCTACAGAAATGCTATGCAATAATAATACACTTTAAACCTTAGCAGGGCAATGAGGACACGACACCAATTGTGATTTTACCGCTGGGTTCCGACACCATAGTGGATTATTTCTGAAAGGGGGTTTACAATACAAATTATACACTACAATACAAGACAATATAACAGAATAATGGCTACAGTCAATGTACATACGTGAGTATATTTGCGTGCGCTTCCCGGTCCGGTCCTCCGTCATCAAATAGATAACGTTGTGAGTCTTGTGTGTGGCCAGGCTGCAGCAGGCTTCATTTATACAATTCTTCCAAAAGCAATACAATTGATACTGTAATCCCTTTGTCCATTGGACACAGGAATGCACTTTTACAGTACAGGAGAGGTCATAGGTTGATTTGAAAAGGTAGGCAATGTCTTTCTCAACTGCTCTTGTGGGTGGTCTCCTCTGGATTCCCGCCGCATACATAATATACAGTAAATACAGTTAATATCTATATTCTGCTTCTGCACATAACTATCCGCAGGAACATGCGATCTTCCGCAGACCAACACCGGAATGTTACCCTTAAAATACCCTACAGCTGGATACCAAATACCACCTTATAACCTTAGTCTGTCCTCTATTATCCTGTAAAGGTGAATCCCTTTGTTCTGCAACCATTTAAACAGCTATAACTTTCTGATGTGGTGCAAGGAGACTATGTGTACATTGTGCACAATTTGGATTAAATATGTAATGTGTTTTGATGGCTCTCCATGCGTACACAAACTCTGCCGTAAATACCCTTACCACACGCCGATGCACAGGACCGCGGAAGCGACCATACGCAAATTGCGGATATGTGCACGCACGGCAGAACCAGTGCACGCGCAGTGGGCATGTGTGTGCAGTTTGTACGTGATGTGTGTTCTGCAATATTTTTCGACTTTGACAGTCCACCCTTTGGCAGTCACCAATAACTGCCACTATCTAATCACTAAACAGAAAAATATCAATACAATATCTACAGACGATTGGATGGTCGGAGGAGAGTTGTAGGCGGGAAATGTATGACCTAGTGGGATAGTAAAAAGCATGTATGTATGAATCCATATCTGAGGGGCATGTATCATCGTGCCGTATATGTTTTAGATAAGCTTCGAGGTATTGCGAAGTATACATTAAATCCTTCTTATCCCGTATTAAGGGTCTGTAAGTGGGCCGACAAACACTACCGAGCTCTTTTCGGCTTCTTGTTCCAACAAATGGGGTGCACATTTAGTTGATGATACATGGAGGGGGAACATATGTGAGTGCTAGTATATGTGGATATCACCTGTCGACTATGTGTGTCATTAACTGAAGGTTGTAGAGATGAAGATAAGACACATATCTAAAATACATTCACATAACAGTTACATAAACATTCTTGGGTAGGACTGATGTCTTTTCCAGATGGGTGTATCTGGGCAGAGGAGGAGACAAAGGAAAAACGAGTGAAAGAAACAGGCAATGGAATTCATTTGCAATCCTTATCATAACACTGTCTCTATGGATGGGTCGTAAATTAAATCTGCTGCTATAACAATGCCCTCGCTCCTTAGACTCATCAAATTTGTGCCGTGCTTGCACCGCATCAGAATTCGAACACACCTAAATATCAAGCCAATAATTATGACGACTCCCAGGATACAAAGGAGAAACTTCCCTACACTCATAATAACATTTTGAGCCCACTCTCCTAATCCTGAGAACCAATTTCATGGGTTCAACCATGAGACCCAGCCGGTCAGCTCATTACCCACAGCCGAAAGGGTAAGGTTTTGTCTCCTCCGGAACTCCCACTTCAACTGCAAGATATCGTCCATCTTTTGATCGATAATCTCCGTGGGGTTGTCAGTATTGTTTGTAATATACGTACAGCACTTCACACCATATTGAGTTGCCAAAGTGACACAGTACCCACCCGTCACGGCTGTGATATAATTAAGGACCATCCTGTGCTGGATCAGTTCCATCTTGTAAGCTTGTAACTCCCTTCCCGTATACCTGAAGGTGTCGTCATACATCTCAGTGATATTATCTATCAAGTTCGCTAGCGCATGGATATACCTATAATTTATAATTCCACTGGCAGTACGGGTGATGTCTAATGCGAGAAGGAATTGAATCCCGGGGGATTCGTGGATCAAATCAGAGGCTACGTGCTCTGTCCTCTCTATGAGGTGTCTCTTGACGATGTGTTCATAGTGAGTATGAGTGTAAGGAGCCTGAGCACTGCGGTGAACATCTTTCATCTTATCATGGGTTATGGTCATGACCTCTGGCAACACTCTTCCAACATAACACAATCCCTCTGAGCTCGGGGCAAGCCACTTGTACGCCTTCCTCCCACATATGAAATAGGCATCATCGGGGAGAACATAGGGGACAGAATATGACATTACCATATTACAAACTTTCCAAGTGAAAAACCCAATCCCTAGTTCTCCCATCTGCTCAGTACAAGTATCAGGCTGGATGATATGAGCACAGTACCCTGGTGATACTTCTCCAACCCACATGGTCTTGCTTCCTCGAGTATACCTATACCGGAAATACCTTCCACTGTTGGCTATTTGGCGTACAAGTTCAGAGTCTATGGGTATCCTATCAGCTCTGTGCAAAAAGGCCATTGTCTGGTTATTCCACGTCACTTCCCAATTTCCCGGTTTTCGGTAATTGGAAATATTGAAACATAAGAAGGATCTATCTACATGATACTGGTGGAGCTTCAAACTAGGGGGCCTAGAAATATTGAATTTCTTGTCCACCGGTCTCCCACCCAGTAATTTGAGTACCTCATCTATTGCTAAAGGGTACGGTACTAATCCTGACTTGCTCTGACCTTGAGGTACTTGTGAGCACACCCAGCATTCTGTCTGGTTTAAGACCTTACCCACTAGTGAGTGGTAATCACTCAATGGATGACGGTCCATGTTGATATTAAGGCTGGACTGACATCTCTGGATGCACCCATCCTCGACTATGTTCTCACAATTCCTAAAAATGCAATTTTCCTCAGACAATAACCCTTCACAGTGCCTCCGAGCTCCCTGACTACCAGATCGCTTTCTGATACTCGCCTTTGCTCGAGTGATGTGTTGCTCTTGAGATTCTACAAATCCATCCTCGCCATCAGAACCCATTCCAGATCCTTTCTCGACCTCTCTGGGACCCTCACCGAAACAGACTGTCCTGGTCAACAACAGGATTAACAGGAAAACCCAAAACGCAGTCTCTTGGGGTAAGTC
The DNA here is from genome assembly GCF_028390025.1 of Pseudophryne corroboree. NCBI lineage: Eukaryota > Metazoa > Chordata > Amphibia > Anura > Myobatrachidae > Pseudophryne > Pseudophryne corroboree. The sequence continues at coordinate 856,472,346 of NC_086445.1, read as the reverse complement.
CATCTTGTTAAGGGAAGAGAAGGGAAACAAGAAGGGGGAGAAAGAGAAGGAGAGAAGGAGGGTAGTGGGGGATGGAGAAAATAAAAAAACTGGTGCGACAACCGCCTCTGGTCTTGTTGTTTTCCGCGCTCAGGTGCCGTCTCAACAGTACTGCCTCTCAACCTTCCCGGAACAGACACTCCAGTGATACGATGTCCTCTACACTCTGCTCTTTGTCATGGGTTCTCTCCGTCAGCGACCTTCTTACAGTGGGACGAGTAGACCCAAGTCTCTCTTTCGGCAACCTTTAATGCTGTCGTGCTGGTTAGCAAAACTTGGTACGGTCCTTCCCACCTGTCAATGAGGCAACCTGAGCGTAGAAAATTTCGAATCATTACATAATCCCCAGGTTCAATGTCATGACAATTACTGTTCGGTAGGTCAGGAATCACCAGCTTTAGATTTCTATTTTGATTCCTCAGCTGCTGGCTCATCCTAACCAAATATTTTACAGTCACTTCGTTATTGCATTTCAAATCATCCTGGGGGTCTATCGTTACATGAGGTTGTCAGCCAAAAAGAATCTCAAAGGGTGATAGGTTAAGGGGGGACCTGGGAGTGGTTCTGATGCTGTACAATACTAGTGGCAAAGCTTCTGGCCACAACAATCCAGTCTCAGCCATCACTTTGCTCAGCTTGTTCTTAATAGTGCTGTTCATTCTCTCCACCTTCGCACTCGCCTGTGGTCGGTACGAAGTATGCAGCTTGCTATTAATTCCCATCAGTTTGCACATTACCTGAAAGACTTCACCTGTAAAATGGGTACCCCTATCGCTTTCAATTATTCTAGGGATTCCATATCTACACACAAATTCCTGCACAATTTTCTTGCAGTGAACGTAGCCGTATTTGTATCAGCAGGGAACGCTTCTACCCAATTGGAAAATACATCAATACAGACTAACACATATTTTAAATTCCTACAGGGTGGTAACTGTATGAAATCAATTTGTATTACCTGAAAAGGGCCGTCTGTCGGAGGGATATGGGATGGCTCTGTTGGTATTGAATTTCCAATATTCTTCCTCAAGCAAGTAAGACATGTAATTGCTCACTTACCCGCATGAGAAGAGAATCCTGGCGCACACCAGTAGGCTCTCACCAGCTTACACATACCCTCTTTACCCAGATGAGTCAGACCGTGTGCCGCCTCAGCTAAGCTTGGAAGATATGTTCTGGGGGCCACTGGCTTACCGTGTCCACCTGTCCAGAGTCCTGAGGACTCCTGGTCATACCCCTTTGACCTCCAGACCGCCTTTTTCTGGAGAGAACACAAATTTTGCATTTCAATTAATTTTTGTGTGTTGATTATGTTGAATGTCATCAGTGATGTGATGTTCATTTGTATGGGGGTGCTTGCTGCAGATTTAGCAGCCTCATCTGCCCGGCTGTTACCAAGTGATATTGGGTCTTGGTTGTAAGTGTGTGCTTTGCACTTGATAACAGCCACTCTGTCTGGTTCTTGTATCGCTGTTAGAAGCCTTTTTATGTGGGATGCATGCGCTACAGGTGTGCCAGCTGCCGTCATGAAATTTCTGAGGCGCCATAGGGCCCCGAAATCATGCACTACTCCAAAGGCATACCTAGAATCTGTGTATATATTGGCTGACTTACCCTTGGCCAATTCACACGCTCTGGTTAGGGCGACCAGCTCAGCAACTTGTGCTGAGTGTGGTGAGCCCAGGGGTTCAGCTTCTATGATACCTCTGTCATCTATGACTGCGTATCCAGTACACAAGTCTCCCGAGTCCGTCTGTCTGTGGCAACTACCGTCAGTGTAAAAGGTAAAGTCTATGCCTTCCAGTGGGTTGTCACTGATGTCAGGTCTCGCAGTGAAAGTCTGATTCAGGTATTCCATACAATCATGCATATCAGTATCTGCACTAAATCCTCCTTCACCAACATTCTCATCCTCCACCCTTTGTGCTTGTCCAGGCACACTTGGCAGATAAGTTGCAGGATTTAGTGCGCTGCATCTTTTGATGGTGATGTTTACAGGGGCCATCAGTGATAATTCCCACTTTGTAAACCGTGCCGATGAGACATGTCTGGTTTGGGCGGAGTTCAGTAAGGCTGATACTGCATGGGGTGTATGGATGGTCAGGTTGTGTCCTAACACTACGTCTTCGCTTTTACTTACTAGCAAAGCTATTGCTGCAACACTTTGCAAGCATGTGGGGAGAGACCGCGCTACGGTGTCCAACTGTGCACTGTAGTAAGCTACCGGCCTGCTGGCATCACCATGTCTCTGGGTTAAGACTCCTGCTGCGCACCCTGCACTTTCTGTACCGTATAATTCAAAAGGCTTCCCATAATCTGGCATACCTAATGCAGGTGCCTGTGATAGGCACTGTTTGAGTCTCTCAAAGGCCAATTCGGAATCATCTGTGTGCGAGATCCGATCTGGTTTGTTCGAGGAGACCATTTCTTGCAAAGGTAAAGCCAGTATGGAGAATCCTGGGATCCAGTTTCTGCAGTACCCACACATTCCAAGGAAAGTGCGGATCTGTTGCTGGGTTTGTGGCAGGGTCATGTCACGAATCGCCTGTATTCTATCAGCGGTGAGATGTCTAAGTCCTTGAGTCAAGCAATGTCTTAAATATTTTACCCTGGTCTGGCACAGCTGCAACTTATCCTTTGAAACCTTGTGTCCCGTATGGGAAAGATGAAACAGTAGCTGTTTCGTGTCTATCAAGGACGATTCGAGTGAGTCAGAACACAACAATAAGTCATCGACATACTGTATTAATACTGACCCGCTCTCAGGTTGAAAGGATTGTAAACAGTCATGCAAAGCCTGGGAGAAAATACTTGGGCTGTCAATGAAACCTTGGGGAAGACGAGTCCAGGTGTACTGTACTCCCCTGTATGTAAATGCAAAGAGGTATTGGCTGTCAGGGTGCAGAGGGACAGAAAAGAAGGCAGAACAGAGGTCAATGACGTTGAAAATTTTTGCAGTAGGGGGAATTTGCATGAGGATGACAGCTGGATTGGGCACTACGGGGAATTGGCTCTCAACTATCTTGTTTATCCCCCTTAGATCCTGCACTAGCCTGTAACCCCTCCCCCCACTCTTTTTCACAGGGAAGATGGGACTATTGGCAGTGCTGGACGTCCTGACTAGTATGCCCTGTTGTAGCAACCGCTCTATGACGGGGTACACTCCTAATTCTACCTCTGGCTTCAGAGGATACTGAGGGATTTTTGGAGCTATCCTACCGTCTTTTACTTGCACTACTACCGGAGCTACATTTGCCATCAATCCAGTGTCTTGTCCATCTTTGGTCCAAAGGAAACCCGGTATTTGTGAGATCATTTCCTCTACCTTTGATGGACACTTGTCTATAATGGCAGAATGCGACATTAGCCTTTGAGGGGTGTCTAATATATCTTGCACTTCCTGAACGTGATTCTCAGGTATATCCAAGAAGACACCCTCAGGAGTACAGTATATGACATACTGCATTTTACACAATAAATCTCTTCCAAGCAGGTTAGTCGGAGCCGCTGCAGCCAGCAAAAAAGAATGCTTGGTTTGCAAGGGCCCTATCGTAATCTCTGTAGGTCTACTCAAAGGGTAGTGTTGCACTATTCCTGTTACTCCCATTGCCGAAACTGTTTTACCCGTGGTTTTCATACCTACAGTTGAATTTAACACTGACCTGGCCGCCCCTGTGTCTACAAGAAAAGGTAATCGTACACCAGCTACATCAACCGTGACCTTAGGTTCACTACCAAGGCTAGCAATCAACTTCACTGGCTGCAGACTACAGGTGTGGCCCAACCCCTATTGTGTGGTGAGGCCCTCCCGCAGCGCACTGGCAGCAACGATATGTGGGGGAGGTAGCTGAGAATTTCTGGAGGTCTGCCCATCTCTCCTTGGGGGGGTATCTCCTTGTTTCCCCTGCATGTGGCTCGTAGCTTCTCCTATGTGGTCCCTGATCCCAATTATGTGAGTAGTAGTGTGGTTCGTATTCTCTGTCTAGGGTTCTATCTTGGCTATGCGCTCTACCACTCCTACAGGCTTTGGCAAAATGCCCTACCTTCCTACAAATGAAACATGTTCTAGGTCTGTCCCAAACAACAGGGGTCCGGGTTTTTTCGGCTGATGGGGTTTTGCCATAAGGGCCTGTATACTTACCGTCATCAGTTTTTCCCCCTGTGACTCCCTGTGTTTAATGATGTTCCTATCATGCTCGACAGCGTACTCTCTCAATGCAGCCACTGAGATACCTCTCCAGTTTGGTAGAGAGGTCTGTACCCTTGTTCTGAGTGCCTCCTTCAACCCGTCCATTAATACTGAAACAGCTACCTCCCTATGATGTGCATTGTCTCTAATGTCCTCGATCCCAGTGTATCTAGTCATTTCCTGCAGTGCTCAATGGAAATATTCGGATGCCGTTTCACCTTCCTTTTGTCTTATGGAAAAGATTTTATTCCATTTGACAACAGTAGGGAAATATATTCCTAATTGCAGATTGATTTGTCGTACCTTCTCCCGAGTGTACTCATCAGTGATAGGTACTTCTTCGTCTAAATTGCAATCAGTTATGAACTTCGCGGGGTCAATATTGGAGGGTAAACATACCCGTAGCACTGTTCGCCAATCTTTGTTTGTGGGTTCTGTGGCGTTACCTAACTCTTTAATGAACCTCTGGCATGCGACTAGATCCTTTCTGGGATCTGGAAATTCTGACATAATTGACCTTAATTCTGTCCGGGACCAGGGACAATGCATGGCAATGTTCCTGATGGGAGTGACTCCCTGAGCGTCAGTCTTCCCATTGGGAACTGCAATCACCCTGACAGGATTTAATTAAATTACATCATTCTGGTTTGATTCTACAATGTGGGGTGCTATGGTTTCTGCATAATGTACGGTACCGTATTTACCTGTGGATATGACCTCACTTATCCCTCTGCTAGGGGGCCTGACTACTGCTCTTGTTGGTTGGGCCGTGCCCACCTGAGTGTCTTGTATGGTGGCTGCTAGAGAGAGTGCCGATATCGTGCTGGGCTCATCTTCTTGTTCGCAGTCCTGGGGAAAATTTAAAACAGGGTACAACTGGCAAGGGTTAGAGTTAGTACATTTTGCAATTACACTCTTATTCTGTACCAATGTATCATTGCCTGTAGCAATTTTCTCCCCAACAATATATGGTGGTGGTGGTGCCGTCGCCATTGTTTTCCCGCTAGGTTTGGAACCTGCTGCACGAGCTAATTCCTTTTGCATATCCCCCTCCTGTTGCCATAAATTTAAACAGTCTGTATGTTTAATCCTTTGTTTCTTGGATTTTATCAGACATATCCTTAACCTTAAGTTCTGTAATAACTGTGGTTCAAAGCTGTCCACTCTAGGGAATGGTACCCTATCATTGTTGGTCATACATATCCACTCATTGCATAAACCTTCTGTGTGTGAACCATATTTTTCACACATGATAAACCTTGCTGAGCCTTTTGGCCACAATTCTGCCTGAACCCTGTCTAAACGTCTCTTACTTGAGCAACTGGCTCCCATATTTGTGGGTCTCTTCTAATACCTTTAAAAAAATTCCCACAAACACCAAAATACTCAATATAAGTAGACGGTGGAAGTATACCTGAGCGCCTTCCACTCGCTCGCGCCCACGCTCGCCAATACAACGATACACTGTTGATAGCGGATCGCAATGTACCCAACTTAGGGCTCCTATCAGACCTTACACCGTAATTTCTTTCGGTGGAAGTTCTGTTTGGAATATTTTCCTGAGAGAGGCAGTGAACATTTCCTTTTCGGTATCTTTCAACTGGAATTGTTTGTAGGGTGAAAAACAGAGAAATTAGATAACTATCCTTCACCCTTTCCAGTGAAGCCCACCAGGGAGATTTCCCGAAGTTATCAAAGAAAAACCCCTTTGTCTATACAATCACATCTGCGTATGCTCTTCCACAGCAAATGTGACACAATAATATCACGTTGCGCTATGCAGAACAAACGGACATGTGATGCAATAGCACAGCCTATAGATACTAGTTATCTATATGCCCTACGATTGTTGTAGACCACCTAGTAGGCCACCTAGAGTTGTATGGGATACCACTCAGTCCACCAAGACCACCTAGTCCACTTAGTTAATAACGCAGGGTTGCGAACCCTTCGCCACTGGGCCACTACTAACCCAGTGTGTCCACCTAGACCACCTAGCAATCCACCTAGTCCACCTAGTCCTTGGGTTCAGTATCCACTCACTCCTGTATTCGCTCACTCAAATACACTTTATTTTTCTGTACAGAAAATTATCATTCAGACAAGCAGCTTTACTCCCAGAGGCAATACAGTAAATAAGGGTTTTATACTAAACTTTGGAAACTGGGCAATCTTGTGTTATTGTAGCGTGGCTACTGTCCCACCTTTAAACTAAACGAATTATCGTGTGGTTTTATTATGCACACACAATGCTACGCAAGCTTGCGTTATTACGCAACCGTGCGTACCTTTATGTCACATGTGCGGCCTTGCGCTACGTGCACGTTTTGTGTACGCTGTCCTCACGTTCCGTACCACGTGTACCAATGTGCGGACGCAATAAAACAACTCACACAATTTCTATAAATGTGAGCAATATTAACTATAATCGCTCACTTAACACGCCACACAGTTTCTTTTGTGTATAAACCTTTATAACTAGGCCAGACTGCGTTTGTGTTTTACACTTACTTCCTTAATATTTATATTATGAATCTAGTAATCTGAATGTTATGGCAACAATGTGGGAGAGTATGCACAGAGTATGGGTGTACGCTTTTGTTGTGTACGCATTTGGCGGCAAAAATAAATTCACAGATTTTAAATAGCTTTTTTCCTGCTTATCTTACGAGTTCTACCAGCATCCCTACAAACCATACAGAGCAGACACCATCTGATCAGCAATTAAGTAGGGTTTTCAGTGCATCCACCGACCAAGAAAAGGATTCGTAGGATCCCTGTCCACCCTTATGCTGATAGATTAAGTCTGCTTGTGACCTGTTAAGCAGTAAAAACGTGGAAAACCGGACGATGCCCCCTATTGATAAAGCTGATTATCTTTACAGGAATGAAAGCTATACCTTAAATACACTTTAAACCTTTAGCCGCTGCGGCCGCTATACTTAATTCACACTCTACGCACCTTTTACGCTATTAGCGTACAGAGTCCCGTACAGTGTACGGACTTTGCATACACACGCCGCGCTGACGGTACAAAGTACTCACAGCGCATACACACCCAGAGATACACTTTAAACCTTCTACAGCAATGCTATGCAATAATAATACACTTTAAACCTTAGCAGGGCAATGAGGACACGACACCAATTGTGATTTTACCGCTGGGTTCCGACACCACAGTGGATTATTTCTGAAAGGGGGTTTACAATACAAATTATACACTACAAGACAATATAACAGAATAATGGCTACAGTCAATGTACATACGTGAGTATATTTGCGTGCGCTTCCCGGTCCAGTCCTCCGTCATCAAATAGATAATGTTGTGAGTCTTGTGTGTGGCCAGGCTGCAGCAGGCTTTATTTATACAATTCTTCCAAAAGCAATACAATGGATACTGTAATCCCTTTGTCCATTGGAATGCACTTTTACAGTACAGGAGAGGTCATAGGTTGATTTGAAAAGGTAGGCGATGTGTTTCTCAACTGCTCTTGTGGGTGGTCTCCTCTGGATTCCCGCCGCATACATAATATACAGTAAATACAGTTTTATATCTATATTCTGCTTCTGCACATAACTATCCACAGGAACATGCGATCTTCCGCAGACCAACACCGGAATGTTACCCTTAAAATACCCTACAGCTGGATACCAAATACCACCTTATAACCTTAGTCTGTCCCCTCTTATCCTGTAAAGGTGAATCCCTTTGTTCTGCAACCATTTAAACAGCTATAACTTTCTGATGTGGTGCAAGGAGACTATGTGTACATTGTGCACTATTTGGATTAAATATGTAATGTGTTTTGATGGCTCTCCATGCGTACACAAACTCTGCCGTAAATACCCATACCACACGCCGATGCGCAGGACCGCGGGAGCGACCATACGCAAATTGCGGATATGTGCACGCACGGCAGAACAAGGGCATGTGTGTGTAGTTTGTACGTGATGTGTGTTCTGCAATATTTTTCAACTTTGACACTCACTTCTCCACACTTTTCACTGCTTCATGAATAGAATACTAAGGGTGGAGTTCAAATGTTTGAAAAGTCGGTTGGGTGTCTGTTTTTTCCTGTCTATTAGATAGGAAAAAACAGACTCCAAACTGACTTTACAAACATTTGAATCTCCCCCTAAGTCTTAGGGGGGCCAGGGGCACTTAAGCCGTGGGGGCCGGAAGGGGTGGTATATATTGCATTGTGCAATTCTCCCAACATGACCCATTCAAAGAAGGAGAAAATGCTCTCTACCTGGACTTTCCTCCTAATATATGATTAGCATCAACTGTGTTTAACTATTTAGTTGGTAAGAAAGGCATTTCAACACAGGTGATTGTAATCAGAAATTAAGAGGGAAGTCCAGATAAAGAGCTTATTGGCCCTCCTGGAATGGGTGATGTTGGGAGGTATGCAATGTGTACAGTATATTAAAGGTAAACCAATGATATATATTAGATTTAAACTAATAGTTTAATAATGCCTGGGTACTGTTTATAGCTCCAAATAATTGAAAGACTACCCGCCATGTTTCGAGTCGCAGCGGCTGAGTGTGATATCATGCAGCCGCCATGGCCCACCCCACAAACTGTCTGAACACGCCTGCCTTGTTCAGACCACGCTCCCCCAACGCCACCCTCGAAACGCTGACACGATGCCCCCTCCCACTTTCAATAAGGCATAGGTGTTTGCACATATAAGATGCCGTCGCATCTCACTGTGTGCGCACACGCAGCACGGCTTCTGCGCATGCGCACACTGCAGAGGGCTTGAGCATGCAAACGCTGTCTGAGCAGCATTCCATGCTAAATTAGGCCCTCTCGTATCTCGGCCTGCACTGCATACATTCTGGCTGCCTGGTTCGGCTGCGGCACAAGAGTGTCAGTGCAAGGGTGTAGCTACCATAGGTGCAGGCAGTACAACTGCTATGGGGCCCAGAGCTGAGGGGGGCCAACTTTCCTGTCAAACTTACATATATTGTACAGTATAAATTTTTTCACCATTGGTAGATACATAGGGGCCCTTACAAACGTTTACCTTGGGGCTACAATATATATAGTTATGCCACTGGCATTATACTGTTACATAATATAAACTAAATCACTGTAATGTGGCACAATATAAAGTGGAGGCACTATGGCGTGGCATAATATGAACTGTATCATAATGTGAATTGGGGCTACTGTGTGGCATAATGTGTACTGGCATCCCTACAATGTGACATAATGTGAATCAGAGCACTATTGTGGTTCATAAAATATACTAGCACACTACTATGGGGCATAACATTAACTAAGGCACTATTATTTATTTATTAATTAACAGTTTCTTATATAGTATAGCAAATTCCATTGCCCTTTACAACCAGACACAATAATAAGACAAAACAGGGTAATAACAAACAGTCGTAGAGGTAGGAGTGCCCTGCTCGCAAGCTTACAATCTACAATTATGGTTCAGAAAATGAACTCGGGCACTATTAGAAGGCAAAAAAATTAACAACTGCTGTGGAGAGGTATCTCTCTTGAAGCATTAGGACAGAGGCCCTTCAAAATGTTGCTATGAGGCCCATTAAGTTCTGGCTACGCCCCTGTGTCAGTGTGCTCCGGCTGAGGGGGCTCCTGACAGAGGGGCCAATTGTACTTTATCCCCTGCGCCCCCCATATTAATCTGGCTATGGAAGAGGGATGAGGAATTGTAATGAGAAAGGGAAAGGAGATGTGAAATGGGGAAGGGGGAAGTGGGTTGCAGTAAAATTGCGATGTGTTCTATTGCAGTTCAGACTGATGTGCTCAGCCGTACCTCATTTCAAATTAAATTGCCCCATAATAAAGTGATTTTAAATTAGTGATGTGCACCGGAAATTTTTCGGGTTTTGTGTTTTGGTTTTGGATTCGGTTCCGCGGCCGTGTTTTGGATTCGGACGTGTTTTGGCAAAACCTCCCTGAAAATTTTTTGTCGGATTCGGGTGTGTTTTGGATTCGGGTTTTTTTTACAAAAAACCCTCAAAAACAGCTTAAATCATAGAATTTGGGGGTCATTTTGATCCCATAGTATTAACCTCAATAACCATAATTTCCACTCATTTTCAGTCTATTCTGAACACCTCACAATATTATTTTTAGTCCTAAAATTTGCACCGAGGTCGCTGGATGACTAAGCTAAGCGACCCAAGTGGCCGACACAAACACCTGGCCCATCTAGGAGTGGCACTGCAGTGTCAGACAGGATGGCACTTCAAAAAAATAGTCCCCAAACAGCACATGATGCAAAGAAAAAAAAGAGGCGCAATGAGGTAGCTGTGTGACTAAGCTAAGCGACCCAAGTGGCCGACACAAACACCTGGCCCATCTAGAAGTGGCACTGCAGTGTCAGACAGGATGGCACTTCAAAAAAATAGTCCCCAAACAGCACATGATGCAAAGAAAAAAAGACCTGCAATGAGGTAGCTGTGTGACTAAGCTAAGCAACCCAAGTGGCCGACACAAACACCTGGCCCATCTAGGAGTGGCACTGCAGTTTTCTAGCGAGAGGATGAGTGCTTCCATCCTCATGTGAAGCTGAACCACTAGCCATGAACATAGGCCAGGGCCTCAGCCGTTCCTTGCCTCTCCGTGTCGTAAATGGCATATTGGCAAATTTACGCTTCTCCTCAGACGCTTTTAATTTAGATTTTTGGGTCATTTTACTGAACTTTAGTGTTTTGGATTTTACATGCTCTCTACTATGACATTGGGCATCGGCCTTGGCAGACGACGTTGATGGCATTTCATCGTCTCGGCCATGACTAGTGGCAGCAGCTTCAGCACGAGGTAGAAGTGGATCTTGATCTTTCCCTATTTTACCCTCCACATTTTTGTTCTCCATTTTTTAATGTGTGGAATTATATGCCAGTATCAATAGCAATGGCCTACTATATACTGTGCAAAACTGAAATGCACCACAGGTATGGATGGATAGTATACTTGACGACACAGAGGTAGGTAGAGCAGTGGCCTTCTGTACCGTACTGCTATATATTATATACTGGTGGTCAGCAAAATTATGCACTGTACTCCTACTATATACTACAATACAGCACAGATATGGAGCGTTTTTCAGGCAGAGAACGTATAATACTGGTGGTCACTGGTCACTGGTCAGCAAAACTCTGCACTGTATTCCTCCTATATAATACTGGTGGTCCCCAGTCCCCACAATAAAGCAGTGTGAGCACAGATATATGCAGCACACTGAGCACAGATATGGAGCGTTTTTCAGGCAGAGCACGTATAATACTGGTGGTCACTGGTCAGCAAAACTCCGCACTGTACTCCTCCTATATAATACTGCTGGTCCCCAGTCCCCACAATAAAGCAGTGTGAGCACAGATATATGCAGCAAACTGAGCACAGATATGGAGCGTTTTTCAGGCAGAGAACGTATAATACTGGTGGTCACTGGTCAGCAAAACTCTTCACTGTACTCCTCCTCAGTGGCGTAAGTTCGTCCCAGTCGCCCGGAGGCAAGATAAATATTGGTGCCCCCCCTATATTTAAATAAATACATGTATGTATGTGTGTGTATATATAAATTATATATCCATTCTCTCTATCTATCTATATATATATATATATATATATATATATATGTATATAGGGCGCCCATTCCTCTATTGTTATACATTTCCATACATTTAGTTCCTTCTAACAGGGAACTTAGTAGAATTCGGCAGCCAATCCCAATTTTTCACATATTCTTATTTTCTAATAGCGCAGAGGGAGAGTATTTGTTTTATATATATATATATGCATGTGTATGTGTGTGTGTGTGTGTGTGTGTGTGTGTGTGTGTGTGTGTGTGTGTGTGTGTGTGTGTGTGTGTGTGTGTGTATGGAGTGTTCTGAAAAAAAGTATATACTGTGTATTTGCTGTGTATTAAAAATGTATATACTGTGTATACATTTAATTGTCTTTTATTTTAAATCACACATTTCTTAGCAGTCATACCCAGGATTAGAACCCATGACCTGTTACACTGACAGCAGACACTTTACTGATGGAGTTTTTTGCTCCTGTAGAGGAAGCATGAGAATTCTAACTATATGAAGTTATGTGTAATTGTCAGAGAAGTATCGTCATATAGTTAGAATTCTCATATTTCCTATACAGGAGTAAACAGCTTCATCAGTAAGGTGTCTGATTCCAATGTAATAGATTATGATTTCTAATCCTGGGTATGAGACTTGTAAAAGTGTATCTACAGTAGGGGTGGGCAACATGCGGCCCGCGAACCGATTCTGCCTGGCCCGCTGTCCCATACCACTGTGCAATGACAAGCGGCCCGGCTACGATCAGGTGGTCGCCACCTACAGGGGGAGGGAAATCACTGTGCAGGGGTGCGATCGCATGTGCAGAGAGCTGCACAAACAGAAGTTTGTGCAGTCTCTGCTCAGCCCAGGACTTACTCTTCCAGTGCGATGATCGGGGCCGGAGCTGACGTCAGAAACACTCCCTCCAAACGCCTGGTCCCTCCTGCGTTTTTCCGTGCACTCCTCTAAAACGGTCAGTTGCCACCCACAAATGGCCTCTTCCTGTCAATCACCTTGCGATCACCTGTGCGATCGCTTTGTTCGCACCATCCCATCACTGCCCGACGCTCCCCAGCGCGGCGGACCGACGTGCCTGCGCACTGCAATGCATGCGCAGTTCAGACCCGATCACCCGCTGTTCGAAAATACACAGCAGCGACCGGGTCAGAATTGGGACCTATAACGGGTCTTATTTTGAGTTGGCTGCATTTGCATCTTGCAGCAACTGCTGACTAAGAGGCTGATTCAAACCTGATCACTGTGCTGCAAATTTTGCTGTCCTGCGTTCGGGTAGTCGCCGCCCCCAGGAGGAGTGTAAATTCGCCAGTGCAAGTGTGCAATTGTATGTGTACACAGAGCTGCAAAAATCTACTTTGTGCAGTCTCTGCGCAGCCTAGGACTTACTCCTACAAATATTTGTCATTCATATTAGGCCCCGCCCTTGTGTGTGGCCCTCGAACATTCACTGGAAGTGTTAAGCGGCCCCCCAGCTGAAATAATTGCCCACCCCTGATCTACAGTATAATAAAGAAGGTGTGATTTGTAAGGTGCAGGGACCAGTGAGGAAGTCGGCCACTGAACAGATAGCGACAGCTATCAATTAACTTAGTTCAATGGTGTCACAGAATGGGAGGAAAGGTGCCCCCTTCAGAGCAGGAGCCCGGCGGCAGTTGACTCCGTTGCCTCCCAGAGTTCCACCTCTGCTCCTCCTATATACCAAGTCCCCACAATAAAGCAGTGAGCACAGATATTTGCAGCCCCCTGAACAAAACTGAGAGGATGCCAGCCATGTCCTCTCACTATCATTTCCAATGCACGAGTGAAAAATGGCGGCGACGCACGGCTTCTTATATAGAATCCGAATCTCGCGAGAATCCAACAGCGGGATGATGACGTTCGGGCGTGCTCGGGTTAACCGAGCAATACGGGAGAATCCGAGTATGCCTCGGGCCCGTGTAAAATGGGTGAAGTTCGGGGGGGTTCGGATTCCGAGGAACCCGCTCATCACTATTTTAAATTCAACAAAAGTTTGGGTTTCAGAAAAAGACATCAGGATACACAATGCTTTCTTACCTAAGATTTTGATTGTCAAAAACTCTGTTCAGGTCAGTGTCAATGTATCTAACACATTTCTCCACAGCTTTTGGGTTGGTAATAAATGGCCTCACCTCCAAACCGGGTCTGGCAATCTCCCCTCCATGTTTTAACCAGTGCTTAACCAGAAAGACTCCAGATAACTCATTGCCATGGGTGCCCCCAAATATAGCCACCCTGCGTATAGCAGCGACACTACACTTCCCAGCCATGTCAAACACTGGCAGACAGCTGCAAAATACATGAGAAACATATCAGTACGCTTCATGGAATATAAATATAGTGCACATGACCCAAGAAAACATTTGTAAACAAACAATTCTTGTCATAATTCAACTTCTCTGTTGTCTATTTTCTGCCGTCAATTTAAAATTATGTAATATAATATATAATAATATCCATTGTAGAGCATATAGAGATAGCTATTGAAAATGAGCATAATACATTTTCAAAAGTTTGAGAAACAGAGAAGTACAAAGGGGACAAGCAATGATATAACAAACCTGCAGCAGCCTGTACAAGGCTCACAGTGTTTCCAGCAAGGCTATTTATATTTCATTAAACATTGCAGCTCGCTTTTATCTAATGCTGCTTTCCTTTGCCCTTTTGTACTTTTCAAGGAACATTCAATCTGCTCAGCACTTTCAGTGAACAATAACTTTTTTCACACAAGTGACTATCAAAATAAAGTTAACTAAAAACTTTACAACAACAAAACACAAACGTACATTAACTTAACCAAATATTTCCTTCACAAACAAAGCTTCAGATCTTTTACTTCATGCGTGTAGTCAGAGGATGATTCCTGCAACATTATATCTCTGTCCAGAGAGCCAAGGGCAGCTTGTTCATTTCCCCAGAGCGAATAAACTTCTCTTACGCTGGAGTGAGCAGCTAAATCCTTCAGTTTGTACTAAAATCTTGGAGGATTTTGTTCCTGCAACCAATAGCTTAAAAAAAAAGAAGGAAAATAAGAGGCCAGCGTGTCTTGCTTCACTTCCTACACACCAAAATATCCAGACATTCACCACATTGATTTCACAAACAGGCAACTCCTGTGCCTGCCACTAGATTACTGCTGACTACAATCTTTCTATAAATAGATTTCACTTATATTTAATGCTAAAACATACTAATACAGTATAGAAGCAGCTGTAAGAGAAGGATGGGTAAAATATCGTGCAGCACTGCAAGGAAAATTTGCCCCATTCTCTCTTGCAGCACACTCTATTACCCAGGGACTAACTTGCTGACTCAGTGTCCTACACTACACAGAGCTATGTGAACTCGTCTCAGGTCACCATTGTTACTGTGTTCTTCTTCCTGTTTGGTATGAAACTCTATGGGATATCTCATCTCAAAACATCAAACCTGTATGGAAAAAAAAACCCTAAATAATGTTGCAGATATTCCGAAAGAGCATGCACGTAAGATTTAACTATATTACCACTATTTAAAACTATTATTGCATCTATTATTCTTATGGGTTATGGGGGTCTTTCCGACCCGTTCGCACGCAGTGGTTCTTCGCTGAGGTGCGAATGGGTTGGAACTGTGGCTGCGCGGCGCCCACATTGCACATGCGTGTCGTTGCCCAGCGATGGCAGTCGCCGGGCAACGACGCCAGGACCGAAGAAAGCGATCACAAACAGATTGAGGATCAGGGCGTCTACTCATCGTTTCCCGTGCGTGGTAAGGCGAACATAGGCATGTCCAGGCATTTGGAGGGCGGATGTCTGACGTCACAGCCAGGACCTTCATCGCTGGATCTGTCACACTGGGTAAGTAGGTGCAGGGCTGGTCTTGTTCTGCACAAAACTTTTTTAGCATAGCAGGGCTGCACAAGCGATCGCAGCCCTGCTATGCTAAAATACACGCCCCCATAGGCGGCGTCAAGGTGATCGCATGAGCATCAAAAAGTTGCTACGTGCGATCAACTCGGAATGACCACCTATACCACATATCGCAGTTACTGCTGAATAAAACACATTTCACCTGGGGGCGTGGCTTGACGAGCAAGCGAACCGGACGTGCCTGAGTGGAGCTCCGTGGTAAAGCTCTATAAAGATCCTGTTTTAACTCGGGTAAATCACTCAGGCTGCCCGTTAACTAAGCCCTGCCACCTGGGGAGTGTGTGTGTAGAGTTCCGGAGCTGGAGGGAGCCTCCTGCTTCCCTGCGTGTTGGGGCCTACGCGCTCATTGGAGACCGGGGGCTCAATTTGTGAGGCGCTCGGGACCTGGTAGAACCATACATGTGATTGATCTCTCCCCTACCCGGCGCGAGTGGATATCCTCTCTGGCTGCATCTCCCACATGTTGTGCTGGCTGGACTGCGGGACCCGACCACGTAGCTGTGGTGCCGCATTGGAGGAGAGTGCGGCCATATTGGATACTGATCTGTGCCGCTTCTGTCTCCCTGCGACTGTGTACGCCGCTGTTCGGACCTCCGGCTCACTCGTGCTCTCCTTAGACGGCAGCTCAGCGGTTAGTAATATACACACGGCGGGCGTGCTTCCGGCGGCTGAGATGGGTGCCTGCCTGGGATCGTTCGCTGTAGCGGGGAGCGGGGGGGGGAGGGGCTCAGCAGCCTGGCTGACACTCTTGGCCACATAACGCTGGGCGGTGGGGTCACATCCTGAGAGTGGAAGTAACTCCTCTGACTAATCACCCCACCTCCTGGACCAGACTCCGATGCCCAGTGTTGGAGGGGCTGCTTCCCATGGCCCTGCTCTCCCCCAACCCTTTGACTACCTCTGCCGATATTGCATGGATGCCTGGCTCCATCTCCATAGGGCAGCGATCTCTCTCTCTCTCTGCCGCATCAGCGCCCAGGCTCGACTGTCGTTGGGGAGCGCTCAGCGGATGCGGTGCTTCTACCCCCGACCGTCATCTTTATATAGCCACCATATGAACGGCACTGCTGCTGTCTCTTGAATGACGATCACTGCCATTGGAGCGGTTCTCTCTCTATTTACCAAATTGTGGATGAGCCCGGACCTACCCTTTAATAACCGACACACATTGAGTGTGAAGTGTGGTGCCAGAAGAGGATGCCGTGAAGCCTCCCCTCCGGTGGGTGGTGAATCCTGCACATGGGACACTCTCCCTCGCTTTCTTCCCCTCCCTAGCATTGAGCACCCCCAGTGGTCCTTATATTTATATTTGTAGCCATGCATTTGGGTCTCTTTTGCTCTTTAACCAGCAACTCTTCTGCAAATTACTTCACTGATATACCTATCACACTGGACAGGCTCTCACAAAGCTCTTTTGGGACTGTGATTTCCTTCTCTTTCATGATGTCATAAAGATTTTAATACGAGGCCCTTACATTTCTATTTGCAACTCGCGGATCCCTACCTAAGTTCCTGAGGTTTTGCCATTTCAATACTATGCCCTGTAAAGTGAAAAAGGTCTCAGTCGCAACGACTCCTGCTATGTTCACCTCAAGACCAAAAGTTCCTCACAGATTGCCGGTAGGAGTAGTCCATCCTCTCCTGAATCTTCGCCAGATCTATCGATGCACCCACATATTCAAACCATGCTTTCCACTCATGTGGAGGGGATCAAAACGATGTTCCAACAAGAACTTAGAAAGGCGGTGGACAACTTTAAGGCGGAACTGACCTCTCTCGGGTCACGGACCGACGCCTTAGAGACTACAACCAATGACCTGTGCAGATATCAAGGAGTGGTGGATAAAGAACTCTCTCTTCTACGCTCAGAAATCAACGATCTCAAAGAAAAACAGGTAGATATTGAAAATAGATCCAGGGGGAATAACCTGAGAATCCGGAATGTACCAGAGAGAATCTCTCCATCCGTCCTCGCATCTTTCCTCAGAGATCTGTTCAAACACGTTGCTCCTGATCTGCTGGACAACGAACTTCCTCTGGACAGAGCGCACCGCGCTCTCAGGGCGAAATCTACATCTGGCCAACAACCGAGAGATATCATTATGAGACTGCACTACTATTGCACCAAAGAGAAATTGATAGTGGCTATCAAAGACACTCCAGATATCCTGTATAAGGGCATGACTGTTCAAATATTCCAGGACCTTGCTCCTTCAACCATTCAAAAATGAAGGGAATTACAGTCGGCAATGAGACTACTCCGTCAAAATAATATCAAGTATCAATGGAACTTTCCTTTTCAGCTTCAGGTCCTGGCAGACACTACTACTCTTATGGCTAAAACCCTAGAACAAGGGCAGAAGCTGTTGTTGGACTTAAACATTCTTTCAGACCCCACCATGTCTGCCTCATTGCAAGGGTCACCCAAACCTCAGCGTAGCCGTCCTCCGCAACCACAATGGTCCACGGTTCGTCGAGGTAGACTGGATGATGCTAATCCCCCTTGAGCGAACAAATTGGTATTGCCTGGAAAATACTCTTTCTCTATAATTGACTCTTCCTCTGTGATAGCTGGGACTGTTTGATTATGTTGTTTTCTCAATGCTAGTGTTAAGGGTTAGTTCCCGATCTGCAGTTTTTTATGCAAATCGTTACTTCTTTTAGAATTCTAGTTTTGATTTGAGGGCCTCATACATAGGTTTATAATCTTTGACGTAAACCGCCCCTTACCCTGATATATGTTTGTAATATTTATAATGTTTGTTCTAGTCAGACCCCTTTGTTGGGGGGGGGTTTCAACAGGGTTTTGGCCTAATTAGGCCGCCTTTTGTTTTTCTTCTTTTTTCTCCTCTTTTCTCTCTCTCTTTCTGACCCTCCAGTCTTGCTCCCTTCTTCCTGAATCCGACTGGCCTCCCCCTATTGGGCTTAAACTGATATCTGAGTCTTATCTATGTGTTCTATACTCGAAGTATCATGGGGTTTAAAATTCTCGACATTAATGTTAATGGATTGAACTCACCTAAACGTCGTACCCTAGTGCTGGGGGCGTGTAGGCATGAGAAAGCAGACATTGTATTGTTGCAAGAGACACACATTACGGGTAAACATTCACAACTACGAGGAAAGCGTTTCCCTCACACTTTTTTCGCCTCCGCTCCATGTAAAAAGAGGGGTGTGGCGATTCTAATAGCTAACAATGTTCCCTTTGTTCTTTCTAAAAGTGTGTCTGATTCAGATGGCAGCTACCTTATATTGGTGGGTTCCATAGGCGCAGAACAAATCACTTTAGTTAGTGTTTATGCTCCCAACACGGTTCAAAGCCTGTTTTTTCTAAATTATTTAAACAGATAGAAAAATGCATGCTAGGCAATTTGATAATAGGTGTATACTTTAATGCTGCGTTGGATCCCTCTTTGGACAAATCTGCCTTACGGACCCTAAAACACTCACCCGAAGTCATTTGCACCTCATTTAATCTTTGTAAGTAGCTAACGAAGCTAGCGGTTTTGGATACATGGCGCCTTAAAAATTAGACGGCCAGAGATTATACTCATTAGTCTGGTCCCCATCAAATCTAATCAGCATTTACATGATCTTTGTATCCAGACCGCTTGCCTCTAGAGTAGGGGCAGCAGGTATAACACCTTTCTCTTGGACAGACCATGCGGGGCCTTATGTTCTCCTGGATACCTTTTCATCCCAAACCAGATCCCGTGTGTGACGTCTGGATGATAATATGTTGCTGGACCCTTCATTTTTTGAGATTGTTAAGTCTGCCATATCGGAGTTCTTTGATTTCAATTTAATGGAGGAGGTGTCGAAGGGGATTATTTGGGAAGCGCACAAAGCTACACTCAGGGGTAAATTTATTAGTAGGGCAGCATTTCGGAAGAGGCAAGCCCAACGAGAAATTTCTCAACTTGAAACTGAAATTTCCTCTCTTCTTGCTCAACATAAGCAGAACCCCACGGCACCCCTACTGATTCAGATAAATTCTCTGAGGGGCAGACTTAATACTATTCTCTCTCGCAAATCTGCCTATATCCTGAAATGGCTCCAGCAAAAATATTATGATAAAGCAGATAAGGCTGACTCTGTTTTAGCTAGTAAACTCAGACAAAAGAGGGCTTCTGACTTGATTACTAGAATCAGGGAACACGGTTCCGGAACAACTACTTACGACCCCATACGCATAGTCTTAGACTTTCAAACATACTTTGAGAAGTTATATAATTTATCTAACTCCCCCCCCACCTCAGGATCTCTCTTCGATCCCCCCCTGTCCACTTTTTTCTTCAACGAATTACTCCCCCATCTAAACAATCAACAGTGTTAGACCTGAATGCGAAAATATCGGAGTAGGAGATTTTATCTGCCATTAGGGGACTTAAATCTTCCGCTGCTCCAGGCCCAGATAGGTTCACATCTCAATATTATAAGAAATTTGCACCCGTTCTCACGCCCTTCTTAAAAAAATGTTTTAACGACCTTCTAGATGGTGCTTCTTTAGACCCTTTTAGCTCCTTGGCCAGCATAGTTGTAAACCCTAAGCAGGGCAGAGGCCCAGAGTTAGTCTCTAACTATAGGCCTATCTCTTTACTAAACATGGATATGAAAATCTACGCAAAAGTACTGGCAAATAGACTATGTCCTTTACTTCCCTTCCTGGTACACCCGGACCAGGTCGGTTTTATATCCGGTCGGCAAACGTGTGATAATACCTGACGTACAGTTGATATCGTTCATGCGATCCACAAACAAAAACTGCCAGCTCTGATCTTGGGATTGGATGCTGAAAATCTTTCAACTGGATTCAATGGCCCTTTATGTTTTATACCCTCCAATCTAAAGGGATTGGAGATCAGTTCCTTCAGGGTATTCAAGCTTTATATGATAAACCTAGTGCAGCAGTGCTGGCCAACGGGGTTGCATCCCCTCCCTTTCCGATACCTAATCGGACCCGGCAGGGATGCCCTTTATCCCCTCTTATATTTGCCCTTTCTTTTGAACCGCTAGCCGCACGTATCTGAGCTAACCCACATATTAAAGGAATTAGAATAGGGCCTAAAGAATATAACCCAAATATTAAAGGGATTAGAATAGGGCCTAAAGAGTATAAGATTGCTCTCTACGCGGACGACGTACTACTTACAATCTCTGACCCACTTCATTCTTTGCCCCATCTCTTTCAGGAAATTAATACTTATGGAGCCCTCTCGGGTTATAAGATCAATGCAAGTAAAACTGAGGTTCTTGATTTCTATATTCCTCAAGCGACCAAAGACTCATAGTAACATAGTAACATAGATTCTAAGGTTGAAAAAAGACAATTGTACATCGAGTTCAACCTATTTGTGTTCTCCTATGCACGATTATTTTGTATCAAATTTTGACTGAAGTTGATGACTGCCGTTACGTTTTACCCCTCTTTTTTATAATAACCATAGTGCGTGACTATGCCCCGTAACCCTGGATATCCTTATCCATTAGGAATTTATCTAACCCATTCTTAAAGGTGTTGACTGAGTCGGCCATTACAACTCCCTCAGGCAGGGAATAACAAACACGTATCGTCCTTACCGTAAAAAAGCCTTTACGCCGTATTGTGCGGAATCTCCTCTCCTCTAACCTGAGGGAGTGTCCACGAGTTCTCTGTGTTGATCTAACCAAAAACAGGTCCTGTGCAAGATCTGTATATTGTCCCCATATATATTTGTAAATGTTGATCATGTCCCCTCTTAATCTCCTCTTTTCCAGTGTAAACATGCCTAGTCTTGCAAGCCTTTCCTCGTATTCCAGCGTCTCCATACCCTTAATTAGTTTGGTTGCCCGCCTTTGAACCTTTTCTAGCTCCAGGATATCCTTTTTGTAGTAAGGTGCCCAGAATTGTACACAGTATTCAAGGTGTGGCCTCACAAGTGATTTATATAACGGGAGTATAATACTCTCATCCCTAGCATCAATTCCCCATTTTATGCATGCTAATATCTTATTAGCCTTCTTTGCTGCAGTCCTACTTTGGGTACTACTGCTTAGTTTGCTATCTATGAGGACACCTAAGTCCTTTTCCAATAGAGAATCCCCTAATTTTACCCCATTTAGTAGGTAGGTGTTATTTTTGTTCTTGTTACCACAGTGCATTTACACTTGTCTGTGTTGAAGCACATTCTCCATTTCGCTGCCCAAGCTTCTAATTTAACTAAGTTGTTCTGAAGCGACTCAGCATCCCCCTCCGCATTTATAACTTTACACAATTTGGTATCATCTGCAAAAATTGACACCATGCTCTCTAGACCTTCTGTTAGGTCGTTAATGAAAATATTGAACAATAGCGGTCCTAATACTGAGCCTTGCGACACACCACTTATTACTTCAGTCCAAGTTGAAAAAGATCCATTAACCACAACGCGCTGCTCCCTATTGTCACGATCCGGGTATCTGGACGCCATTTCTTACCCATCAGATGCCTCCTAAGGCTGGCTCAGCGCTCCAGGACCGGATCCCATCTGTTATCCTAATGTTCACATTCCTGCATCCTCTCCTGTCTCTCTGAGACGCTGTCACAGTAACGCCTTATTACATCTGGCATGGCGTCTCCCGCGGCCTCCGCCGCCGTCCCTGAGCTTCTGCATGCAGAGTGTCAGAGTGGCGATTACGTCAGCCGCGGCCTCCGCTGTGTCCGCGTGGTTGGATGTGCACTTGTCAGCCTGGCGTCTCCTGTCTCCAGTGGCCGGCGCCGCCATTACTGTTTTCATTACCACATGGATTACAAACCAAACTTCCCTCCAAGTGTCTGCATGGGCGCAGCCATCTTGGATTCTGTCAGCTGATCATTTCCTCCAATCTGTTGTCAGTATTGTTAATCTGCATAATTGCCTAGCCAATCCCTTCCTTGCTGCAGGTATAAATACACTGTGCCTGAGCAAGGAAGGCGTCAGTGCTTTGGTTGTCAAACCTAGTTCCTGTTTGTCTCTCTCCTGTGATTGTCTTCCAGGTTCCAGCTCCTGTCTCAAGACTTCCACCATAGAGACCCGCACCAGCATTCCACCTGCGGTGTAGCCTGACTCTCCAATCCATTGTGGATTCATCTGTTTCCAGCTACAACATTACCTGCTTCCAGCTCAGCTTCCAGCAGAGTACAGCTTCCCTTAAAGGGCCGGTGTCCTTTCTACACTTTACCACTCTCCACCGGTATTATTATTTCTCCGCTCTCAAGTTCTACATTTCAGTTCATATTTCATCGCTCCCAAGTTCATTTATTATTTAACTGGTTCCAGCCAGTATCCACTCCGTGCTAACAACAGTCTGGTTCCAGCCAGTATCCACAGCAGCTGTTTTATCTTCAGCAACCCAGCTTTTCCTGGAACACCAGCTGGCACAATCCTGGGTTATCTCCATTGCTACAGTCGGGCCTGGTAAGGACTTTCCATCTAGAAGATCATAAGAACTATCTCACACTACCAGTGCCCTGTGGCTCCTGCCATCCTGTAGTACCCAGGAACTGTATTTATTCTTTGCTGACTTTTACGTTTTCTTTTACTGCTGCTGTGTTGCGGAGTTGTCATAATAAACATCATTGACTTTTATCCAAGTTGTCGTGGTCACGCCTTCGGGCAGTTATTATTCATGTTACTTACATGTCCAGGGGTCTGATACAACCTCCCAGGTTCCGGTACATCTCAGCCCCTACAACTGAGGCTGCCTCCCGTCAGCTCAGGCCCTCAGTTGTGACAGTAAGCACTGACCTAATGAATCCAGCCGGAGACCAGGATCAAGCGGCCAGGCCGATGCAAGAACTGGCAGCCCGACTAGAACATCAGGAGGCTGCACAGGGCCACATCATCCGCTGTCTCCAGGATCTCTCTACTCGGCTGGATGGGATTCAGACAACTCTCCGTGGATCAGGCGCGTCTGGTGCGTCAACCACAGTGACTCCAGCTACAACCCCACCCACCTTACCCATTTCTGCTCCACGTCTTCATCTTCCAACGCCAGCAAAATTTGACGGATCTCCAAGATTCTGCAGGGGATTTCTCAACCAGTGTGAGATTCAGTTTGAGCTACAACCTGGCAATTTTCCCAGTGACCGTACAAAAATTGCCTACATTATTTCTCTTCTCAGTGGCTCAGCCCTTGATTGGGCATCACCGTTATGGGAGAGGTCCGACACCCTGCTATCTTCCATCACTGCCTTCGTGTCAACATTCAGGCGCATCTTCGACGAGCCAGGCCGGGTAACCTCAGCTTCATCCGAGATTCTCCGTTTACGCCAGGGGTCACGTACTGTAGGACAATATCTGATACAGTTCCAGATCCTGGCATCCGAACTGGCATGGAACGACGAGGCCCTGTATGCTGCATTCTGGCATGGCTTATCTGAGCGTATTAAAGATGAGTTAGCTACCAGAGACTTACCTTCTAAGTTAGATGAGCTAATCTCACTCTGCACGAAAGTTGATTTACGTTTCAGAGAGAGAGCAACTGAGCGTGGAAGATCATCTGCTCCAAAATCTTCTGCTCCTCCTCCTCGTCAACTGTCACCATCTAAAGATGAGCCCATGCAACTTGGCCGTTCCCGTTTAACTCCTGCTGAGCGCCGAAGACGTCTCTCCGAGTTTCTCTGTCTCTATTGTGCAGCTCCGTCTCACACCATTAATGCCTGTCCCAAACGTCCGGGAAACTCCAAATCCTAGCTCGCCAAGGAGAGGGCCGGCTAGGAGTAATGATCTCCTCTCCATCTCCTCAAGATTGTAATCTCCCAGTCTCGCTTCAAGTTGCTCAACGTTATCGGAACGTCATTGCCCTCCTTGATTCCGGAGCAGCTGGGAACTTTATTACCGAAGCCTATGTTAAACGGTGGTCCCTACCCACCGAGAGACTTCCTTCGTCCATTTCTTTAACTGCCGTGGATGGCAGCAAAATTTTTGATGCAGTTATTTCTTTAAGGACTCTACCAGTTCGTCTGAGAGTGGGAGTTCTTCATTCCGAACTTATTTCTTTTTTAGTGATTCCAAGAGCCACACATCCTGTGGTCCTGGGCCTTCCATGGCTCCGTCTTCACAATCCTACAATTGATTGGACGACTACGCAAATCCTGGCATGGGGTTCCTCCTGTGCTGAGACATGTTTGTTTAAAGTATTGCCTGTCTGTTCTTCCTCCCCCAGGTCGTCTGATGTTCCACCTCCTCCATATCAAGATTTCACGGATGTGTTCAGTAAAGCTTCTGCTGATATCCTTCCTCCTCATAGAGAATGGGACTGTCCGATTGATCTCGTTCCAGGGAAGGTTCCACCTCGAGGCCGAACTTATCCGTTGTCTCTGCCTGAGACGCATTCTATGGAGGAATATATTAAAGAGAACCTAGCAAAGGGGTTCATTCGACCTTCTTCTTCTCCAGCCGGCGCAGGCTTCTTTTTTGTAAAAAAGAAAGATGGTGGTCTGCGGCCGTGCATCGACTACAGAGGTTTGAACGACATTACCATCAAGAACCGTTATCCTTTACCCCTGATTACTGAGCTCTTTGACAGAGTTGGCGGAGCTACCATCTTTACAAAGCTGGACTTGCGAGGTGCATACAATCTCATCCGGATCCGTGAGGGTGACGAGTGGAAGACCGCCTTTAACACCCGTGACGGACATTATGAGTACCTCGTCATGCCCTTCGGATTGAGCAATGCTCCAGCTGTCTTCCAGCATTTTGTCAATGAGATCTTCAGAGACATTCTATACCGTCATGTCGTGGTCTATCTAGACGATATCCTCATTTTTGCCAACGATTTAGAGGAACATCGTTTTTGGGTTAAAGAGGTTCTGTCCCGTCTCCGTGTCAATCATCTCTATTGCAAATTAGAAAAATGCGTCTTTGAAGTCAAGTCCATTCCGTTTCTAGGGTACATTGTGTCCGGTTCCGGACTAGAGATGGATCCTGAGAAACTACAAGCAATCCAAAATTGGCCGGTACCCTTAACCCTCAAAGGGGTCCAGAGGTTCTTAGGGTTCGCCAACTATTACCGAAAGTTTATACGAGACTTTTCCACCATTGTGGCGCCTATTACTGCTTTCACTAAGAAGGGTGCTAACCCGTCCAAGTGGTCTGAAGAAGCCATGCAAGCATTTCATCTTTTAAAACAAAGGTTCATCTCTGCGCCTGTTCTGAAACAGCCTGACATCGACTCTCCTTTCATCTTAGAGGTGGATGCCTCCTCTGTTGGAGTAGGAGCGGTGTTATCTCAGAGGGCTAAAGATGGCCATTTACACCCTTGCAGTTTCTTCTCCCGGAAGTTCTCCCCAGCTGAGCGCAACTATGCCATTGGCGACCAGGAGTTGCTAGCCATCAAGCTCGCTCTAGAAGAGTGGAGGTATCTGTTGGAGGGAGCTTCTCATTCAATCACCATACTTACAGACCACAAGAACCTTTTATACCTGAAGAGCGCACAATGTCTCAACCCTCGTCAGGCCAGATGGGCACTTTTCTTTTCCAGGTTCGACTTTAAACTCCAGTTCTGTCCGGGCTCTCAGAATCGCAAGGCCGATGCCCTTTCCCGCTCATGGGAGCAAGAAAATGAGTCAGAGTCTTCAGACAAGCATCCTATTATAAATCCGTTGGCATTCTCCACGGTAGGGATGGACTCTACGCCCCCATCAGGGAAAAGTTTTGTGAAGCCGATGCTAAGGAAGAAGCTCATGCATTGGGCCCATGCTTCCCGTTTTGCCGGACATACAGGTATCCAAAAAACCCTGGAGTTTATCTCTAGGTCCTATTGGTGGCCAACTCTGAAAAAGGACGTCTTGGAGTTTATTGCATCTTGCCCAAAGTGTGCCCAACATAAAGTATCCCGCCAGTCGCCTGCGGGGCAACTGGTTCCACTATCCGTTCCCCGTCGACCATGGACCCACTTGTCGATGGATTTCATTACAGACTTACCCATGTGCAACAAGTTCAATACCATCTGGGTGGTAGTTGACCGGTTCACCAAGATGGCACACTTCATTCCTCTCACCGGTCTTCCGTCAGCTTCCAAGTTGGCTCAAGTATTCATACAAGAGATCTTCCGACTCCACGGTCTTCCTGAAGAAATTATCTCAGATCGAGGAGTTCAATTCACAGCCAAATTCTGGCGAAGTTTATGTCAAGTCCTCCAAGTCAAGCTAAAGTTTTCCACGGCTTACCATCCTCAGACCAATGGTCAAACCGAGAGGGTGAATCAGGACTTGGAGGCCTTCCTCCGCATCTATGTGTCCTCCTCTCAAGATGACTGGGTTCAATTACTTCCCTGGGCCGAGTTCTGTCATAACAACCAGTATCATTCTTCATCTGCTTCAACACCATTCTTCACTAACTTTGGATTCCACCCTAAAGTCCCTGAGTTCCAACCGCTTCCAGCAACTTCTGTTCCCGCAGTGGATATCACCTTGCATCAGTTTGCCAATATCTGGAAGAGCGTACGATCAGCTCTGCTCAAGGCATCGTTCAGGTACAAGAAGTTTGCGGATAAGAAGCGTCGAGCAGTTCCTGCTCTCAAGGTGGGTGATCGGGTATGGTTATCCACGAAGAATTTGAGGTTAAGAGTTCCCAGTATGAAGTTTGCACCTCGCTATATCGGTCCTTTCAAGATTGAACAAGTCATCAATCCTGTTGCTTACAGACTTCAGTTGCCTCCCTTCTTAAAAATACCCAGGACATTCCATGTTTCCCTGTTGAAACCGCTGATCTTGAATCGGTTTCATTCCTCACTTCCTCCAACTCCGAAAGTCCAAACTCAACGAGGCGTTGAGTATGAAGTGGCCAAGATCCTGGACTCACGTCACCGTTACGGTCAACTACAGTATCTTATTGACTGGAAGGGTTACGGCCCTGAGGAACGTTCATGGACCAATGCTTCTGATGTCTATGCTCCTGCCTTGGTCCGGAGATTCCATTCCAAGTTTCCTCAAAAGCCAAAGAAGTGTCCTGGGGCCACTCCTAAAGGGGGGGGTGCTGTCACGATCCGGGTATCTGGACGCCATTTCTTACCCATCAGATGCCTCCTAAGGCTGGCTCAGCGCTCCAGGACCGGATCCCATCTGTTATCCTAATGTTCACATTCCTGCATCCTCTCCTGTCTCTCTGAGACGCTGTCACAGTAACGCCTTATTACATCTGGCATGGCGTCTCCCGCGGCCTCCGCCGCCGTCCCTGAGCTTCTGCATGCAGAGTGTCAGAGTGGCGATTACGTCAGCCGCGGCCTCCGCTGTGTCCGCGTGGTTGGATGTGCACTTGTCAGCCTGGCGTCTCCTGTCTCCAGTGGCCGGCGCCGCCATTACTGTTTTCATTACCACATGGATTACAAACCAAACTTCCCTCCAAGTGTCTGCATGGGCGCAGCCATCTTGGATTCTGTCAGCTGATCATTTCCTCCAATCTGTTGTCAGTATTGTTAATCTGCATAATTGCCTAGCCAATCCCTTCCTTGCTGCAGGTATAAATACACTGTGCCTGAGCAAGGAAGGCGTCAGTGCTTTGGTTGTCAAACCTAGTTCCTGTTTGTCTCTCTCCTGTGATTGTCTTCCAGGTTCCAGCTCCTGTCTCAAGACTTCCACCATAGAGACCCGCACCAGCATTCCACCTGCGGTGTAGCCTGACTCTCCAATCCATTGTGGATTCATCTGTTTCCAGCTACAACATTACCTGCTTCCAGCTCAGCTTCCAGCAGAGTACAGCTTCCCTTAAAGGGCCGGTGTCCTTTCTACACTTTACCACTCTCCACCGGTATTATTATTTCTCCGCTCTCAAGTTCTACATTTCAGTTCATATTTCATCGCTCCCAAGTTCATTTATTATTTAACTGGTTCCAGCCAGTATCCACTCCGTGCTAACAACAGTCTGGTTCCAGCCAGTATCCACAGCAGCTGTTTTATCTTCAGCAACCCAGCTTTTCCTGGAACACCAGCTGGCACAATCCTGGGTTATCTCCATTGCTACAGTCGGGCCTGGTAAGGACTTTCCATCTAGAAGATCATAAAAACTATCTCACACTACCAGTGCCCTGTGGCTCCTGCCATCCTGTAGTACCCAGGAACTGTATTTATTCTTTGCTGACTTTTACGTTTTCTTTTACTGCTGCTGTGTTGCGGAGTTGTCATAATAAACATCATTGACTTTTATCCAAGTTGTCGTGGTCACGCCTTCGGGCAGTTATTATTCATGTTACTTACATGTCCAGGGGTCTGATACAACCTCCCAGGTTCCGGTACATCTCAGCCCCTACAACTGAGGCTGCCTCCCGTCAGCTCAGGCCCTCAGTTGTGACACCTATTATCTAACCAGTTTTTGACCCAAGTGCATATTGTGCTTCCTAGCCCTGATTCTTGTAGCTTGTAGATAAGTCTCATGTGTGGTACAGTGTTGAATGCTTTGGCAAAATCTAAAAAGATTACATCCACCTCTTTACCCTGATCTAGGTTTGAGCTTACTGTTTCATAAAAGCCAAGTAAGTTGGTTTGACAGGATCTGTCCTTCATAAACCCATGTTGATTCCTTTTAATGACCTTATTGACTTCAAGGAACTTCTGAATACTATCTCTTAGAATACCTTCCAATACTTTCCCCACTATAGATGTAAGACTAACTGGTCTATAATTACCTGGTTCAGCTTTACTTCCCTTCTTGAATATAGGAACTACTTCTGCTATACGCCAGTCTTTGGGAACCATACCTGATATTACTGAATCTTTAAAGATCAAAAATAGCGGTTTTGCAAGTTCAGAGTGAAGCTCCATTAGAACCCTTGGGTGAATACCATCGGGACCTGGTGACTTATTAATCTTTAAATGTTTTAATCGGTCACAGACTACTTCCTCGCTTAAATAAGTACCTATTAGTGGGATATTCTCATTATTGAGATTATGTGTTAGTCCCTGAATTGGGTCCTCTCTAGTAAATACTGTTGAAAAAAATTCATTTAGTGTGTCCGCTATGTCATTAGCATTTTTGCTTAAGACTCCCAACTTGTCATTTAAAGGGCCTATACTCTCCTTCTTTAATCTCTTGCTATTAATGTATTTAAAGATTTTTTTGGGATTCGCTTTGCTTTCCTTTGCTACTAGTTTTTCAGTTTCTACTTTAGCCGCTCTTATTTCCTTTTTGCATATTTTGTTACATTCATTATAGTGCTGAAATGACTCTGCTTCCCCGTCAGATTTGTATTTTTTAAATGCTCGCCTTTTCTTGGCCATAAGTTCCTTTATCTTTGTGTTAAGCCACATCGGTTTATGATTTTTATTCCTTTTTTTGCTGCTCGTAGGAATAAATTTGAGTGTATTTTTAGCTAGCAGGAATTTTAGTACCTCCCATTTCTCCGTAGTATTTTTTCCTAAAAACAAACCTTCCCATTCAATATCCCTGAAAAATACCCTCATCTTTTCAAAATTCGCTTTGCTAATGTTTAGAGTCCTAGTTGAGCCAGTATAGGGCTGTTTATGAAAACTGATATTGAATGTGACCATATTGTGGTCGCTGTTTCCTATGGGTTCCCCTACTATAATACCTGATACCAAATCCCCATTGTTTGTTAATACCAGGTCTAAGATTGCATTGTACCTAGTTGGTTCCTCAATTAGTTGAACTAAGTAGTTATCATTAAGTGTGTTTAAAAACATATTGCCCCTAGCAGTATCACATGAATCGTTTTTCCAGTTTATCTCTGGATAGTTAAAATCTCCCATCACTAATATGTCTCCTACTCCTGCTGCTCTTTCAATTTGCTTTAGTAACAATTCCTCATCAGATACGTTGATACCAGGCGGCCTATAGCATACACCCAATACTAACTTTTTTATTCCTTTTTCCCCGCATGCAATTTCTACCCATAATATCTCGACAGTGTCTCCATTCCCATCCTGAATATCTTCCCGTATATCAGGTTTTAAAAACGGCTTTACGTAAAGACACACCCCTCCACCCTTTTTATTTAGTCTGTCTCTCCTAAACAGTGTATAGCCCTCTAGATTGACTGTCCAATCATGAGATTCGTCCCACCAAGTTTCAGTAATGCCTATAATATCATACTGTTTGCTTGCTGCAAGTATTTCTAGTTCGCCCTTTCTACCAGTAATGCTTCTAGCGTTTACATACATACAACTAAGATAAGTATTTTCCCTTGCGTTAGGGACATCTTTCACCTTATGTAGCAATAATGACCTTTAATCGTCATTGGTTAGTGCTTTGGTAAAATCTCTTTTAGTACCCATGTTAGTGACCTTACCACCTGCTCTTACCCTCCCCCCAGCTTCTCCCCCATTTCGTTTACTACCGCCATCCCCACTATTCTCACTGCATGACCCGTAGTTTCTAGCTAAACCCTCCCCCCAGGCTCCTAGTTTAAAATCTCCTCCAACCTTCTAACCATCCTTCCCCCCAGCACTGCTGCCAGGTGCAATCCATCACGACAAAAGAGATGGCGCCTGCCTGAGAAGTCCGCCCAGTGTTCCAGGAACACAAACCCCTCTTTTCTGCACCAATCCCTAAGCCACACATTTACCTCCCTAATCTCCCTCTGCCTCCCTGGACTAGCGCGTGGCACGGGTAATAATTCCGAGAATATTACCTTAGATGTCCTTGCCTTAAGTTTCTTTCCTAAGTCCCTATAGTCTTTCTTAAGGACATCCCACCTTCCGCTAACTTTGTCATTGGTGCCAACGTTCAACAAGACCGCCGGGTCTTTCCCAGCCCCTCCCAACAATCTATCTACCCGGTCCGTGATGTGCCGTACCCGAGCACCCTGGAGACAACAGACTGTATGGCGATCACGGTCCCAGTAGCAGATTGCCCTATCTGCCTTCCTGATGATAGAATCCCCTCTGATGATAGAATCCCCTCTTTAGAACGATCTTTCAATTTTCATTGGAATAGCCGAAATCTATCTTATCTAGGGATAGCCATAACCAAGACGTATTCGCAACTATATCAAGCTAACTATCCAAAGCTGCTAGCTCACCTCCAGAAGGATCTTGAGGAATGGGGAAGGTACCGCATTTCTTGGATAGGGCGAATTAATGCCGTTAAAATGAACCTATTGCCAAGACTACTCTATCTATTTCAAACATTGCCAATTCGAGTTCCCTCCTGTGTCTTCAAGGGACTCCAACACAGCATAATGTCATTCATATGGTCAAAAAAGAAACCCAGAGTGAAACGATCAGTGATCCAAAGGTGTACTTCCGAGGGTGGACTCGGGGTCCCTAACATAAAATCTTAAGACCTAGCAGCCAGACTTTCTCAGTGCATTCTCTGGAATAGGCCCACATCTGAAAGAATTTGGGTTGAAATAGAAGCAAATGAACTTAATCTCCATACTATATCCTCTCTGTTATGGATACCTAGAAAGTCCTGTCCTAAAACAATTCTCGGTCATCCTGTTGTCTCACATACATTAGATGTGTAGGACATGGCAAACAGGAAGTTTGACCTAGCCCCGGCCCCCATCCCTCTGATTCCACTGTTTGACAATCCTGGTTTCCGGCCAGGGTGCTCCGCTTCCTCTTTCAATTGCTGGTCGAATGGCGGAATCAGACTACTTAACGACATTACTCAAGATTGTTCTTTCCCCTGCAAACTAAACATTCTATCCCGCATAAATCTTTTTATCAATATTTACAAATTAGACATTTTCACTCTGCGGTTTCTTCTCAATTATGTGCTAGACCTCTTTCCTCAGTGGAAAACTTAGCATTTTGTAAAGCCTCCAGTAAAGGACTTATATCCACCCTACCCTCTTTACTACCTCCCTCAGCTACAGGGGCTAAAGAATCTCATGAACAGGCATGGGAATCCGATCTGGGGGAAACGCTAGAGGCGGACGAATAGTCCTCAATTTATTCTAGGGTGGCCTCTGGTTCTATGTGTGTGAGATTGAAGGAGAACGCCTATAACTTTTCTATAGGTGGTATTATGTCCCAACTAGACTTAACAAAATGAATCCTGAGATTTTCCCCCTGTGCTGGAGATGTAAAAATATGGACGGCACATTCCTTCATATATGGTGGACATGCCCAATTCTTGCTCCCTTGTGGAGGGAGGTGGTGACATTGGCCTCTGCAGTCCTATCTATTCCAATTCCTTTTAAGACAGGCTGTTTCCTTCTGTCAATGGACATCCCCGAGATTACACGCCACCAGCATAAATTATTCACCAATATGGTCCTTGCAACCAGATGTTGTATAGCAGCGCAGTGGCAGTCCTCGGGGGTCCCCAGGATAGATGAGATAATAGCCAAAATATGCATATTTACTCAATGGAACATGTTACAAGTATCCTGAAGAACTCTTCTGCTTCATTTATAAAGGTTTGGAACCCATGGTCCTTATTTTTTAACTCCCCTCTCGCCTTTACTTAAAGTGATGGCAAACTATCTATAGTATATTAG
Source organism: Pseudophryne corroboree (assembly GCF_028390025.1). Classification (NCBI taxonomy): domain Eukaryota; kingdom Metazoa; phylum Chordata; class Amphibia; order Anura; family Myobatrachidae; genus Pseudophryne; species Pseudophryne corroboree. Next base: position 856,439,199 of record NC_086445.1, on the reverse strand, counting down.
ACCAGTTTAATGTATCCAATTCACCTGGGCTAATCAGTTGGAACCTTGGATGACCTGTCGGATCGTTCCCTCCTATCCCTTTACCTCCTCTACTCTTTATCTTCTCCTCTCTTTGGTTTTTTCTTTCCTGTCTTCTTTTTCTAACTGTCATTGTCACCATGAGTTTTAGTTTCTCTAGTGACTCCTTTTCTTAAACTGTTTTTTAATAATATTAAAATAAAATGTGAGAGCGACTTTAAGAAGTATTACCTACAAATCTTTTATTGGTTTTTGATATATTTTTAGTTCTGTGCCCAATTGGCCTACTAGAATATTTCAATTAGGCTTTGCTGTAAGCTGTTTGTTCACATCTTCAATGGCCTCTGTGTAGGTCATCTGTGTTTTTCATTTCTGTACGTGTCCTCTCACGCATAAAACTTATATATAAAAAAAACACATTTAACCTGATTCTGACACTATTCTGATATGGATGGTGTCAGGGACGGACTGGGGCCTCTTTCCGGCCCTGGCATCCGTGTGCGCGCAGACACTGCAAATGGGGGTGTGCCACGAGTCAGGGGGCGTGGACTCGCTGCACGCACCAATATTGCTAAGCAACGGGCACACGGACACTGCAAGTGGGGGTGTGCCGCGAGTCAGGGGGCATGGACTCGCGACATGCCCCCATGTTGCTAAGTACTGGGGCACCATGGGCGGTGGCGGCAGCGGGGGGGGGGGGGGGGCGAACCAGAGATCCAGGAGCATGCGCACAGCGTCTATTCTCCGCTGTTCTGCTCTGAACTGAGCAGAGCAGCAAGTTGTACGGAGCCTCCCAACTGCCCCACCACCACCGCGGAACACTGTCGCCCACGGGTGGGACAGCGGGACAGTCCTAAAAAAATGGGACTGTCCCGCGAAAATCGGGACAGTTGAGAGGTATACACGGATATAGATCAGGGAAGGGCTTTATAGCAGTATTGGCCATACAATAGTGGCTGTTTTGTTCATATGTTTGTAAATCCAGTCATAAGGATACAGACATGTGAGTTCACTGCTGTGCTGTTTTATTCCATCACCAACTCCAGGCACACTGCACACTGGAAGAAGGAAGCGAAACATCGAAAGAGCAATTAGATAAGTAGGATGAGACCCAGGATAGAACTGTGTCCTGAAGGCATAGGGATTGTAGTAGACAAGATGAACTTTCAATGATATAGATGACTGCGCTCTAAAGGCTGCCCTTCACTGCAAGTACCAAAGAAGTGTCTATCCAAAACACTTGAATAGCAAATCTAACAAAAAAGGGCGGTACTTGCTACAAAAGGTGCCACACCAGTGAAGAATCAAATGATGCAAAATGCGTTCCTTTATATGCAGAATGTCCTCATATTCCTCCTGTCCTCTACCCTCATGCCATCAGCACATGTGGAGAGAACAAAGATGCACCATGTGTAGTAAAGGCAAAATATCACTTTTTAATTACATACACATATATAGGAACACAACATAACAATGTAAAAATAGATCCCCCTTTGATCCTTAGATAGAGTAGTTAAAAGCTGTGCAATTACCAGAATTTCTGAGAACTAGTACTATTAGTTCTCGAAAAAAGCATTTAAATCATTCACCAAACGAGCCAGTCTGGGATAAATGTTCTGGTTTCCGGACAGCAATCCACTTTTCATCCACAGGAATCTGGGGTCCAAACAGCCGACGCGTTTCGACCCACCTGCTCTGGGTCTTTCTCAAGGCAATATAAATTCCCTCCTGTATCTGGGGTCCTTAATAAACCCCTACTAACCAATCACACCCATCAATCCTCAAAGCTGGATTTTAAAAACACTGCTGTTGTCTATGGGTATCCATAGCAACGTAAGAGGATATAACGTTACGTTGCAAAGCAATCTAGATGGAGACTCCGGGGATGACGCGCATCTGGCATCGGCGTTACCAGCTTCATGGTAACCAGGACGTGTTTCCAGGGGTGAGGCGCCGTAAGAAGGAGGCCAGTGGCGGCGCACGCTGACGGATGACGTCACGGATCCAGAAGTGGAGGGCCATATGTCCAGACGTGACGTGGTCCCGCGGAGGATCTTGAAAGCGTGATTGACAAATATTTGGACCATTTCAGCAGATTGAAAAGGGATACACTTTGGAGGAGGGGATTAGGGACTATGACGGACAAGTATTCCAGCCATACAAACAAAAGACAAAGAGGCGGAACAGTTTTGGATTGGTTAATTAATAGCTTTGAGGATTGATGGGTGTGATTGGTTAGTAGGGGTTTATTAAGGACCCCAGATACAGGAGGGAATTTATATTGCCTTGAGAAAGACCCAGAGCAGGTGGGTCGAAACGCGTCGGCTGTTTGGACCCCAGATTCCTGTGGATGAAAAGTGGATTGCTGTCCGGAAACCAGAACATTTATCCCAGACTGTTTACCCGGGTGGCTCGTTTGGTGAATGATTTACATGCTTTTTTTGAGAACTAATAGCACTAGTTCTCAGAAATTCTGGTAATTGCACAGCTTTTAACTACTCTATCTAAGGATCAAAGGGGGATCTATTTTTACATTTTTATGTTGTGTTCCTATATATGTGTATGTAATTAAAAAGTGATATTTTGACTTTACTACACATGGTGCATCTTTGTTCTCTCCACATGTGCTGACGGCATGAGGGTAGAGGACAGGAGGAATATGAGGACATTCTGCATATAAAGGAACGTATTTTGCATCATTTGATTCTTCACTGGTGTGGCGCCTAGGGATTGTAGTGTTTGCATGAGAAGATAGTGGTTAATAGTGTCAATTGCAGCAAAGAGACTGAGAAGTAGTGAGTAATGGCCTTTACACAAGTGATCAAATCATTCACTTCCCTAGTCAGTGCAGCCTCTGTGGAGTGTTGGGGTGAAAGCCAGACTGAAGGGGGTTCAATAAGTTGTCGGAGTCAAGTAACTGTGTGAGACAGATGTAGGCAAGTCAGTATGGTATGGTAATTTGAAAGCTAGGGTCAGAATTCAGTTTTTTTTTCCAGAATAGGAGTAATCACTCCATGCTTTAGATGGAAAACAGCAGAAACAGAGCTCCACTGATTTGTGAGGTTATATGATCGAGGAAAGGTAGTAGAGTAGGAAACCGAGAAGAGTGTAGATCAGTGTTTCCCAACCTCGGTCCTCAAGGCACACTAACAGTCCAGGTTTTAGTGATATCTATGCTTGATCACAGGTGCTTATATCGAAATACCTGAGGTACTAATTAAGTCATATTTGCTCAAGAATGGCTATCATTAATACCTGGACTGTTAATGTGTCTTGAGGACCATGGTTGGGAACCACTAGTGCAGATACTGTACTTCATCTTCATTTGTGGGATCAAGTGAAGAGATGGTACCAGAGGTTGAAATTAGGGGAATGAACAGGGTGCTGGCTGAGGAACGGTACACCATTAATTTTGGATCTTATCAATCTTGTCCTTGAAATAGGAAAAGTCAGTTTATGACCAAGGGGTCTATTTACTAAGCCTTGGATGGAGATAAATCCGACGGAGATAAAGTCCCAGTCAATCGGCTTCTAACTGTCATTTTTGAAACCCAGCCTGTGACATGACAGTTAGGAGCCAATTGGCTGGGACTTTATCTCTGTCGGATTTATCTCCATCCAAGGCTTAGTAAACAGAGCTTTAAACCGGTTAGACCTATCAGAGAGCCTCACCATAAACTCTGTTGGACTTTGCCTGTCACACAGAATGGGAAAGGGACGGCTCGCAGCAGATCCGCCTGCTAACGTCGGACCACTGCATGCAGCTCACGCCTCCCACAGCGTAAAAACTGAGAACTATCCCCCGGGGACAGTGACTCACAGGAGGGAGCCACTAGAACCAAACCATCATCTCCCTGCTTGCAGCCAGACCATCTCACGGAGGTCACTACTAGTGATGAGCGGGTTCGGTTTCTCGGAAACCGAACCCCCCCGAACTTCACCCTTTTTACACGGGTCCGAGCCATACTCGGATTCTCCCGTATGGCTCGGTTAACCCGAGCGCGCCCGAACGTCATCATCCCGCTGTCGGATTCTCGCGAGATTCGTATTCTATATAAGCAGCCGCGCGTCGCCGCCATTTTCACTTGTACATTGGAAATGTTAGGGGGAGGACGTGGCTGTCATCCTCTCCGTTATTGTTGAACTTGATTGCTTAATTGTGGGTAGGACTGGGGAGCAGCTGTATAATATAGGAGGAGTACAGTGCAGAGTTTTGCTGATCAGTGACCACCAGTTTTATCCGTTCTCTGCCTGAAAAAAATGCTCCTTATCTGTGCTCAGTGTGCTGCATATATCTGTGCTCACACTGCTTAATTGTGGGGACTGGGGAGCAGCTGTATTATATAGCAGGAGTACAGTGCAGAGTATTGCTGACAGTGACCACTAGTATACGTTGTCTGCCTGAAAAACACTCAATATCTGTGCTCAGTGTGCTGCTTTATTGTGGGGATTGGGGACCACCAGTATAATATTATATAGGAGGAGTACAGTGCAGAGTTTTGCTGACCAGTGACCACCAGTATATAATATATAGCATTACGGTACAGTAGGCCACTGCTGTACCTACCTCTGTGTCGTCATTAAGTATACTATCCATCTACATTCTATACCTGTGGTGCATTTTAGTTTTGCAGTTTGCTGACACAGTGACCACCAGTATACTATATATAGCAGTACGGTACGGAAGGCCACTGCTGTACCTACCTCTGTGTCGTCATTAAGTATACTATCCATCTACATTCTATACCTGTGGTGCATTTTAGTTTTGCAGTTTGCTGACACAGTGACCACCAGTATATATAGCAGTACGGTACGGTAGGCCACTGCTGTACCTACCTCTGTGTCGTCATTAAGTATACTATCCATCTACATTCTATACCTGTGGTGCATTTTAGTTTTGCAGTTTACTGACACAGTGACCACCAGTATATATAGCAGTACGGTACGGAAGGCCACTGCTGTACCTACCTCTGTGTCGTCATTAAGTATACTATCCATCTACATTCTATACCTGTGGTGCATTTAGTTTTGCAGTTTGCTGACACAGTGACCACCAGTATATATAGCAGTACGGTACGGAAGGCCACTGCTGTACCTACCTCTGTGTCATCATTTAGTATACTATCCATCTACATTCTATACCTGTGGTGCATTTTAGTTTTGCAGTTTGCTGACACAGTGACCACCAGTATATATAGCAGTACGGTACGGTAAGCCACTGCTGTACCTACCTCTGTGTCGTCATTAAGTATACTATCCATCTACATTCTATACCTGTGGTGCATTTTAGTTTTGCAGTTTGCTGACACAGTGACCACCAGTATATATAGCAGTACGGTACGGAAGGCCACTGCTGTACCTACCTCTGTGTCGTCATTAAGTATACTATCCATCTACATTCTATACCTGTGGTGCATTTTAGTTTTGCAGTTTGCTGACACAGTGACCACCAGTATATATAGCAGTACGGTACGGAAGGCCGCTTAGCTTAGTCACACAGCGACCTTGGTGCACCTCTTTTTTTCTTTGCATCATGTGCTGTTTGGGGACAATTTTTTTGAAGTGCCATCCTGTCTGACACTGCAGTGCCACTCCTAGATGGGCCAGGTGTTTGTGTCGGCCACTTGTGTCGCTTAGTTTAGTCACACAGCGACCTTGGTGCGCCTCTTTTATTCTTTGCATCATGTGCTGTTTGGGGACAATTTTTTTGAAGTGCCATCCTGTCTGACACTGCAGTGCCACTCCTAGATGGGCCAGGTGTTTGTGTCGGCCACTTGTGTCGCTTAGCTTAGTCACACAGCGACCTTGGTGCGCCTCTTTTTTTCTTTGCTTCATGTGCTTTTTTTGGACAATTTTTTTGAAGTGCCATCCTGTCTGACACTGCAGTGCCACTCCTAGATGGGCCAGGTGTTTGTGTCGGCCACTTGTGTCGCTTAGCTTAGTCACACAGCGACCTTGGTGCGCCTCTTTTTTTCTTTGCATCATGTGCTGTTTGGGGACAATTTTTTTGAAGTGCCATCCTGTCTGACACTGCAGTGCCACTCCTAGATGGGCCAGGTGTTTGTGTCGGCCACTTGTGTCGCTTAGCTTAGTCACACAGCGACCTTGGTGCGCCTCTTTTTTTCTTTGCATCATGTGCTGTTTGGGGACAATTTTTTTGAAGTGCCATCCTGTCTGGCACTGCAGTGCCACTCCTAGATGGGCCAGGTGTTTGTGTCGCCCACTTGTGTCGCTTAGCTTAGTCACACAGTGACCTTGGTGCGCCTCTTTTTTTCTTTGCATCATGTGCTGTTTGGGGACAATTTTTTTTGAAGTGCCATCCTGTCTGGCACTGCAGTGCCACTCCTAGATGGGCCAGGTGTTTGTGTCGGCCACTTGTGTTGCTTAGCTTAGTCACACAGCGAACTTGGTGCGCCTCTTTTTTTCTTTGCATCATGTGCTGTTTGGGGACAATTTTTTTGAAGTGCCATCCTGTCTGACACTGCAGTGCCACTCCTAGATGGGCCAGGTGTTTGTGTCGGCCACTTGTGTCGCTTAGCTTAGTCACACAGCGACCTTGGTGCGCCTCTTTTTTTCTTTGCATCATGTGCTGTTTGGGGACTATTTTTTTGAAGTGCCATCCTGCCTGACACTGCAGTGCCACTCCTAGATGGGCCAGGTGTTTGTGTCGGCCACTTGTGTCGCTTAGCTTAGCCATCCAGCGACCTCGGTGCAAATTTTAGGACTAAAAATAATATTGTGAGGTGTGAGGTGTTCAGAATAGACTGGAAATGAGTGGAAATTATGGTAATTGAGGTTAATAATACTATGGGATCTAAATGACCCCCAAATTCTATGATTTAAGCTGTTTTTTAGGGTTTTTTGAAAAAACACCCGAATCCAAAACACACCCGAATCCGACAAAAAAATTTCGGTGAGGTTTTGCCAAAACGCGTCCGAATCCAAAACACGGCCGCGGAACCGAATCCAAAACCAAAACACAAAACCCGAAAAATGTCCGGTGCACATCACTAGTCACTACACATTAGACCTGTAGCGCTGAACTGCTTCTCTGGATAATCTGAAGACAGCTATAGGGTAAGCCAGTGGTTCCCAGCCTTGGTCCTCAAGTACCCCCAACAGTTCATGTTTTCCAGGTCACCTAGCAGTTGAACAGGTGTATTCATTACTCATTGACACATTTTAAAAGACCCACAGGTGGAGCAAATTATTTCACTTGCAATCCTGTGAGGAGACCTGAAAAACATGAACTGTTGGGGGTACCTGAGGACCGAGGTTGGGAACCACTGGGGTAAGCCATAGTCAGCTTTCTTATTACACTGCAAGCAGGCTGGAGTCCACATTTTTTTCATTTAAAAGGCCCTAAACATTGTTATGTTTATTTATATCAAGCAGCAGTGCATCCGTCACATCATTTACGATTTACTTGTTATACACATTCATTTATTTCTACACAGAAAGAGCCCCACTGCATGTGCACTTTACAATGATACTGATCCTATACAACATCTCAGGATTCACATCCAGCATATATGTGTATATGTATACTGGTTTCTCCACGTTGCATATCTGTGTATACTGGTGTCTGTTCTGTGCATACAGGTGTCATGTTTCTTATCTGTGTGCACTGGTGTTTCCTTATTACATATCAGTGTGTAACAGAAAACAAAAAGAGAAATGTTGAATTTAAATATCTGCATGAACATGTGTACAAATCAATGAGAGAAGTATCCTATGTACACAAGCCTAACCATTAGCCAGACCACACAAGCACCTCAACTCACACAGTACCCCGTTCAGATTGCAATTGCCGGGTCGCACCTGGTAATTGGATAAAGGTCTTTCCTGAGTGCGACCTGGCATTGTACCCTGTGAACATGCTTACTGACCCAGCAATATGCCGGGTCGGGTTGCCATCTGGGGGTGGGAACCTCGGCGGCATCGGAGGCGGGTGCGGAGGCAGCGCTGTAGATCATCTCCGCACCGTCTCTCCCTATGCTGTGAATGGGTACCGGGTCGCATCGACCTGGGCAACGCGTTCACATTGCGTCTGACCCGGTAATAACCTGGGAATAACCCTTCTTCATTCCTGGGTTGAATTACCAGGTCAGACGACCTGGGAATTCGGCAGTGACCCGTTCACACCGCACAGCGACACGTGTTGACCCAGCAATATACCGGTTCGATACCAAGTTATTTGTGCAGTGTGAAAGGGGTATTCGTATAACCATAAAATTTACACTTTTGCACATGTAAACACAAACTTTCAACATAGACTAATGGCACAAACAAATACACGTCTTTTTGTTTTCTTGTTTTTTGCAACTAATAGAGGAGAGAAATGCTGCAATAGTGGATATAATACATAACATTTTAGGTGAAGATGAGCTTAACGTCCCATACACACTACACTATCCCCGGCGTCGCGATATTGGCGGCAGTGGGGACTCTGAGGTGCAGGTGTGGCATACTGGAATGTTAGGAGACAAGAGATATTGGAAAGTTCCAAAAGCCTTTTAATTCTTATCAGTGAGTGGGGGAGTTTTATGGCCCCAACCAGTTACTTGCAGACCCTGTGACATGTAAGAGGTTAGGACAGGAAGTGTAGGGGGATTTTAGAAGAAGGAACAAAGCACAGGACAGTTCAGTGTGAGCTGAGGACTGAGGATGGAAGGCACAGGCTAAGTGTCCAGGAGAAACGCAGGCTGGGGACTGTGGAACAAGAATGGCACTCCACAGTCCCTGGCATGATGGAAAGAAGAGCAGCGTGTGGGTGTTGCTATGAAGAGAGGGAGAGTCAGCAGCTTCAGTGAGAGATGGAGAGTGCAGTGTGAGAGCCACAGTATGCAGAGTACAGTGGAAGGAACCAGGAACAAAGGACCTTCAGGGGTACCCAAGAAGCAGGACGGGAGGTGTGAGTCTGCGGGATAGGACGAGCTGGGTGAGTGGTAGGAACCACGTTTGGCGGAAGGCCCCCAGTAACGTGTACATGAGATCCCGTTTAGATAGAGCCCCTAGCGAATGGGGGAGAGCACACTAAAATGAATTTCAGTTTGCGAAAGCCGCACTACTGATTCCCAGAGACTGCGCTGGTATGTACTGTACTGTAATTATGTCACATCACTGTAAATGCTGTTATTGCCCGTGAAGCAAATGAAAGGAGATGTAACTTGATGTAACCCATATGAATATTGCGCTGGAGAGGAGAACAAGGAGTTAAATGTTACTGTCGTGATAACTCTGTCTGAACTGTGAATAAACTGCTTGCTTATGTGATGAAACGGCTTGGTGTGCAATGCTTTTTTACAAATAACTGATGGAGCGGCCGCTCCCCGGCTATCACACAGGCATCGTGGGGAGCTGGATGCAGGCATCGTGCCATCATTGGGGGGAATGACACCCATGCTGCAACTTCAGCATGGTTGTTGTTAACAAAGACCTCCCTCATCTGTATATGTTCAGATGAGTGAGGGGATCGTTAATGATACACGGGAGCACACAGTGCCGTAACTAGACATTTTAGCGCTGTGTGCAAGAAACGGTATTGGCGCCCCCACCCTCATACATAAAACAGGGCCAATGCACGACGCAGGCGCGCGCCAAAAGTATAGGGGCGTGGCTTCATGGGGAAGCGGCGTGGCCACAGAGCTCCCTTTTACACAGTACGGCAGACAGAGTCCCCCTTTTAAACATTAAGAAGGTAGAGTCCCCATTTTACACATTACTGCATTCGAGTCCCCCTTTTTACGCATTAGGCAGGCAGCAGTCCCCCTTTTATTACATTAAGGCAGCAGTCCCCCTTTTTACACATTACAGCAGCAGAGTCCCTTTTTACACATTACAGGAGGAGAGTCCCCCTTTTTTACACATTTGCGGGTGTGTGTATGTGTGTCTCTCTCACCTGGGGAAGGGGGGATGATCCGGCATCCAGGACTTCCACAGTGACAAACACCAGGAACTGCTGCACCGCTCCCTGTCCCTTGCACAGGCGGCCGCTGGACACAGGCGGTGGGGGCAATCCGACATCCAGGGCTTCACAGACACTCATGTCCGAGAGCTGCCGCAGCGCACCCACTCTCTTGCAAACGGCGGCGGGTCTTAGTGACAGATAACAGGACAAGGGTGGGGGGGGGGCTGGCACATAGCGCCTGTGGCACAGCTCCCCGTCCCTTGCAGCGGCGGGGATTTCAGTACTGACTCAGGGCTGTTTCACGCTACACACTACCCGGTAATGACGGCCGTACAGAGGAGTGTGATGCCAGATGGTGCGCCCACAGGGCATTTGCGCTGTGGGCAAGGCACCATCGGCACACACCTAGTTACGGCCCTGGGAGCACACATCGTTAGTGACAGGGGGGCAGATGTATTAACCTGGAGAAGGCATAAGAAGTGATAAATCAGTGATATGTGCAAGGTGATAAAGGCACCAGCCAATCAGATCCTATCTGTTAATTTACATATTAGAGCTGATTGGCTGGTGCCTTTATCACCTTGCACATATCACTGGTTTATCACTTCCTTATGCCTTCTCCAGGTTAATACATCTGCCCCATTGAGTGTACACACTGGATAAGATTGTAAAAGATCACACTCAGGGGGTCATTCCGAGTTGATCGCTTGCTAGCTAGTTTTAGCAGCCGTGCAAACGCTTTTCCGCTGCCCACTGGGAGTGTATTTTAACTTAGCAGAAGTGCGAACGGTTGTATCGCAGTCCGCCTGCACTTGCGATCACTTCAGACTATTCAGTTCCGGATCTGACGTCACAAACCCGCCCAGCGTTCGCCCAGCCACGCCTGCATTTTTCCTGGCACGCCTGCGTTTTTCCATACACTCCCTGAAAACGGTCAGTTGCCACCCAGAAACGCCCACTTCATGTCAATCACTCTGCGGCAGGCAGTGCGACTGAAATGCATCGCTAGACCCTGTGCAAAACTACATTGTTCGTTGTGCCCGTACATTGCGTGTGCGCATTGCGACGTATACGCATGCGCAGAACTGCTATTTTTTAGACTGATCGCTGCGCAGCGAATAAATTCAGCTAGCGATCAACTCAGAATGACCCCCTCAGATAGGTTCTTCTGAGCGAGATCTTATACTTTCTCATCTAGTGTGTATGCTGTATGGGGCTTAAGATTTATCTCCAAAGCAGAAAGTCCAGAGTAAGCTAGTGTCTCAATATCATCTGTAAGATACACATGACAATAATATACATTTATGTGGTCTTGGCTCTGAATCCTACAGTGCTAAGACTATTCAGACAAAAATGTAACAAAAGATACCTGTTGTACATATAAAACATTTATGGAATTCATAAGGGACTTAGGGGGAGAAAAGTGAGCCAGTGGAGAAGTTGCCCACAGCAACCAATCAGCATTGAAGTAACATTTATAATTTGCATACTATACAATTACACAGAGCAGCTGATTGGTTGCCATTGGCAACTTCTCCACTTGCTCACTTCTCCACTCTTTTTAGTGCTTAGTACATCTCCCTCCAAGGGGTCTATTTACTAAGCCTTGGATGGAGATAAAGTACCAGCCAATCAACTCCTAACTGTCAATTTTCAAACCCAGCCTGTGACATGGCAGTTAGACGCTGATTGGCTGGTACTTTATCTCCATCTATGTTATCTCCATCCAAGGTTTAGTAAATAGACCCGTAAGGGCCTAATTCAGACCTGATCGCAACAGCAAACGTTTTCTCTAATGGGCAAAACCATGTGCAGTGCAGGTGGGGTAGATGTAGATATAACATCTGCAGAGAGAGTTAGATTTGGGTGGGGTGTGTTCAAACTGAAATCTAAATTGCAGTGTAAAAATAAAGCTGCCCAGTATTTACCCTGCACAGAAGCAATATAACAACCCAAATCTAAATCTCTGTGCACATGTTATGTCTGCCCCACCTGCAGTGCACATGGTTTTGCCCATTAGAAAAAGATTTTGCTTTTGCAATCAGGTCTGAATTAGGCCCTAAGTTCGGGTAATACATTATCTAAAGATAAAAATAATGGACAAACATTAATATTGCATGATATACAATATCCAAATCTGTAATATAGGGCTCCCTCTTGTGGTAAATTAAAATCAATCACCCTCTGAAAACTATGGCCCTCATTCCGAGTTGATCGGTCGCAAGGCGAATTTAGCAGAGTTACACACGCTAAGCCTACGCCTACTGGGAGTGTATCTTAGCTTCTTAAAATTGCGACCGATGTATTCGCAATATTGCGATTACAAACTACTTTGCAGTTTCTGAGTAACTTCAACCTTACTCTGCCTGTGCGATCAGTTCAGTGCTTGTCGTTCCTGGTTTGACGTCACAAACACACCCAGCGTTCGCCCAGCCACTCCTCCGTTTCTCCAGCCACTCCTGCGTTCTTTCCGGAAACGGTAGCGTTTTCATCCACACGCCCATAAAACGCCGTGTTTCCGCCCAGTAACACCCATTTCCTGTCAATCACATTACGATCGCCGGAGCGATGAAAAAGCCGTGAGTAAAAATACTATCTTCATTGTTAAATTACTTGGCGCAGTCGCAGTGCGAATATTGCGCATGCGTACTAAGCGGATTTTCATTGCGATGCGATGAAAAATACCGACCGATCAACTCGGAATGAGGGCCTATGTTCACTTTAGACGTTATGGGGCCTAATTCAGATCTGATCGCAGCAGCAAATTTGTTAGCTAATACGCAAAACCATGTGCACTGCAGGGGAGGCAGATATAACATGACCCCCCATGTGCACTGCAGGTGTGGCAGATATAACATGCGCAGAGAGAGTTAGATTTGGGTGGGTTATTTTGTTTCTGTGCAGGGTAAATACTGGCTGCTTTATTTTTGCACTGCAATTTAGATTTCAGTTTGAACACAACCCCGCCAAAATCTAACTCTCTCTACACATGTTATATCTGCACCACCTGCAGTGCACATGGTTTTGCCCGTTAGGGGAAAAATTAATTTTGCAATCAACCTTGAATTAGGCCCATTATTTTTTATTGTGGATCAGTATAATCTTAAACTAAATGTTCACACTCAAAATGTATTATTTTTTTTACAGATTATAATTTAAAAAAAAATTCTACTTGCATAAGTACATACCTCCCAACATTGATAGGAGAGCTGGAGGGATGTTTTGGCGCGGCGAAGCCTGAAAGGGTGTGTATGAGGAGACCAGGGAAAGGGATGTCTAGGACTTGCTTTCATGTTAAAAAGGAAAGAGTTAATCCTATGGCCCAAGTTCTGAGTTCTTAAATTGAAGCCTTCAGTCTGCAGAAGTCACACACAGGAAGTATCCCAGAAGCATATAGCAGGGGAGTGTTCCTTTTAGAAAAGCCCTCCTCCCTCCCCTCTGGAAAGACTGACAGCATGATCCACCAATCAGAAAGGAGGAGAGAGAAGGAACCAGCAAGGGGGGAATTGTGGGGGGAGGAAGTGGCTGGGAAAAAGAGACTCGGTGTGTGTGTGTGTGTGTGTGTGTGTGTGTGTGTGTGTGCGTGCGTGCGTGCGTGCGTGTGTGTGTGTGCGTGTGTGTGTGTGGAGGTGATGGTGCACAGCTAGACTCACTGGAGGTTGGGGTGTCGTCCCCTCTCAGTGTCATCAGTGACCAGCTACTCTGTGTGCCCTGCTACAGCTGTCATTACTGCCCAGGCCTGGAGGAGATATAGAGCAGCTAGTAAGGACTTTGCTGAACTCTGAGTGGACATTATTAGTATAACCCTGCTTGCTGTTCACTGGATTTCTGGGTCTTCCTGAATAAAGATCACCTTGATTTTCATTATAACCGGCTCCACAGTGTGATCCCTGAACCCCAGGATACCCAGGTCACCCGGTATCCTCACATTTGGCGGCAGCGGTGGGATATCACACAGTTCCTGTAGTGTTTCCAGGGAGAGAGTTTCCAGGGAGCTAATACACAAAGTATCAGCATGGAGAGTCAGCCAGCAGTTGTGGCCAGCAGTCAAGGGGAGAATGCAATGAGAGAGCAGGAGAAGTTTTACCGTACAGCTCGGAAACCTCACCTACAAGGATTTTGCAGGATGAAGGGAATTACTTATGATGGGACTGAGACCAGGGAAACTCTGGTACTTCGGTTGTTGGAGTGGGATCGTGGGGCACCCAGAGGATCCTGACCACCTGAGTGATGATGAAGAGGGACCAACAGGCATTGGTAGTAATTCATCCAAAGGGTTACCAGAGTTGACCGATGCCACTCCTGCCATACTGCAGAGCTTGAAGGGGGCGCTAGGCGAAGGTGCGACCCCACAGGAGAGAGCTGGAGTGATCCAAGCTATACTAGGAGTACAAATTCCTGCTGGCAGTGGAATTCCGGAGTCCCCCCGAAGTTTTGAACAAGAGAAGCGACGCTTGGGATTTAAGGATGTTCCCAAAATTTCGGGAAAATTAAACAGACATTGACACTCACCTCCAGATCTTTGAAAATCTCATGGGGGTGCATGGAATAGAGCCAGCTGACTGGCCAAAGTACTTGGGGCCAAGTCTCACTGGCAGGGCTCTGGAAGCCTATCGGGCCCTAACCCCCCAGGAATGTGGAGTCTATGCCTTTATAAAGAAAGCATTGCTTGCTAAGTTCCAGATAACTGCAGAATCTTATCGTCTTAAATTCAGGACACTGAATAAAGGTGGAACTGATTCCTACCAAGAGTTTGCTAGTCAGCTACGGCAAGCCTGTGGGAAATGGCTTGAAGGAAGACAGGCCTCCACTGTGGAGCAGATTGTCAACTTAATTGTGGTAGAACAGCTAATGATTAAGATGGCACCAGAGGTACGGGAGTGAGTCGCAGACAGGAAGCCCAGTACACCTGAACAAGCTGCGGAATGGGCTGATGAATATATAGCCAATCGTCCGCAATGGAGAATCTTCAGTGCAGCAGGCGGTACAAGAACCCCACGAGTGGAGAACCTCTCTGATAAAGAACCGCAAGTCAAAGATAGTAATAAAGGAGGCCCTATCAAAAACATCACTTATCAGCCACCCAGATTCAGAGTGGCTAACCCAGAACCTCGGAAGTGTTTTCGCTGCAATCAACCAGGACACGTGCTTAGGGACTGTCCACGCACAAGAGGGCCATTCCCTGGGGCTAGACCGGCTCCAGTCTCTGTGGTATGTTACCCCACGGAGGAGTATGGTGAGGAGGTCGTCCAGTCAGATATGGATGGGATGATGGGTGGGGTGTATATTGTGGACTTGGTTCTGGGGGAGGAGAAGGCGACTCCCTGGAATATGCGAGGACACCTACAGACTGTGATAGTGGAGAACCAGCAGGTACAGGGCCTACGAGACTCTGGGGCCTCACTTACGTTGATTGAGCCAGACCTGATTCCTGCCTCCCAGGTGATACCTGGACAGTATGTGCGAATTGCCACTGCCGGGGGACAACAGGCCGATATCCCTGTTGCCAAAATACATCTGGACTGGGGAGCTGACCAAGGAATCGTGGAAGTCGGAGTACTCAAGGGGCTACCAGCCAAGGTAATCCTCGGGAATGATCTGGGACAAGGACTAGTGACACGCTTCGTCCAGGTGGTAACCAGAAGCCAAACACGAAGAGAGGTGACCCAGGCTACAGATATGGACCAGAATCAGCCTACCCAGACAATGGTGAGTGACTCTAGTTCATTGTCCAGTACTTTAGAGGTAGACTTGGGGGAGGTGGACCGGAGTGAGTTCCGACAGGCCCAACGGACTGACCCCTCCCTGAGCAAATTGAGGAGTGCAGCCGAACTGGGGTTGGAAACAGCTGATGGAAGTAAGATAGTGTGGGAAGAGGAATTACTGTACCGAGTGGTCATCCCTCGGCCTGGACAGGAAGCAGTCATGCCTACTAAACAGTTGGTGGTACCTACACAATACAGAGCACAATTACTAGCTCTTGCCCACGACATCCCTGCAGCTGGCCATTTTGGCACCCGGAAAACATTGGCTCGACTGTTGCGGAATTTCTTCTGGCCACGGATTTCTAGAGACGTTAAGCAGTATCGGGACACCTGTGATACCTGTCAGAGACTGGGAAAGCCCCAACAGAAAGCTTTTCTGCACCCATTACCTATTATAGGGGAGCCCTTTGCCCGTGTTGCCATAGACCTAGTTGGACCATTATCTATTCCCAGTCACACGGGCAAGAAGTACATCTTAACACTGGTGGACTTTACGACACGTTACCCTGAAGCAGTGGCCCTGTCATCCATTGACACGGAACATGTTGCGCAAGCACTGACGGACATATTCAGTCGGGTCGGATATCCACAGGAAGTCGTCACAGACCAAGGGCCTCAATTCCAAGGTGAACTAATTCAAACCCAGTGGGAAAAGTGGGGGGTTCGGCCTCTTCGGACCACCCCTTATCATCCTCAGACCAATGGACTATGTGAAAGATTCAATGGAACGCTGAAAAGACTCCTACAAGCTTAGGTACAGTCCGAGGGGAGGGACTGGGAGAGAGCCCTGCAACAGCTTCTATTTGCTTATCAGGAAGTTCCACAAGCATCTACCGGCTATTCCCCGTTTGAACTTCTGTACGGCCGGAAAGTGCGGGGGCCCCTAGACCTGGTCAAAGAGAGTTGGGAGGGAACTTTCCAAGAGCACCAGCAGCCCATTTTACAATATGTAGAGAACATGCGGAATCGGATGAGAAGATTGCTACAGTTAACCGAAGAGCATCTCCGGGAATCACAAGAGAAACAAAGGGAATGGTACGATGCCCACGCTCAAGACCGTGAGTTGAATCCAGGGCAAAAGGTCATGGTGCTTATCCCAGTGCGTAGAAACAAACTGCAAGCCACCTGGGATGGACCGTATACAGTGGTAAGGCGCACCGGACCGGTCAATTATGTGATTGCCCTGGATAAGGGAGGGAAGCGCCTACGCACCTTCCATATAAATAGAATTAAAGCTTATAGAGATCGTCGAGTAGCGGCCATGATGGTATGTTGCCCTCCGATGGAGACACCAGAAACTGATCCATTGCCTGACCTTTTGGGAGCTGCTAAAGAGAATAAGGGAGTGGAATCAGTCCAGGTGGGACTACAATTGAATACGGCACAGCAGCAAGAGATGCAGAGGATCTTAGAGGCTGAACAAGCCCAGTTTTCATGTCAACCTGGTCGAACTCACCTGACCACTCACCATGTGGACACTGGGAACAGTAAGCCCATCCGACATGTCGCTTACCGAATGACCCCAGATGTTATGAGACAGGTGAAGACTGAGATCAAAGAGATGCTAGCTTTGGGGGTCATTGTGCCATCTAAAAGCCCATGGGCTGCTGGGGTCGTGTTGGTTCCCAAGAAAGATGGGACTACACGGTTTTGCGTGGACTATCGCAAATTGAATGAAATAACCATAACTGATGCTTACCCTATGCCCCGTATTGACGAGCTACTGGACCGGATTGGAGGGGCCAAGTTCGTCTCAACGCTGGACTTAAGCAAGGGTTACGGGCAAATCCCACTTACCAAAGAAGCCCAGGAGCGTTCTGCCTTCATCACACCCATAGGACTCTTTGAGTGTACTACCATGCCTTTCGGGATGAAGAACGCCCCTGCCACATTCCAGCGAATGGTGAATGACCTACTGGAGGGATGTCAAGACTTTGCACAAGCCTACCTCGATGATATCGCCATCTTCAGCCATACCTGGGCAGACCATTTAACTCATGTGGCAGAAGTGCTCAAAAGGATCAGACAGGCCGGGCTCACCATACGCCCAGATAAATGTCAGATGGGGATGGCTGAGGTTCAGTACCTAGGACATCGGGTTGGAGGAGGATCTATTAGACCAGAACCGGCAAAGGTGGAGGCTATTGTCAACTGGCCCCGACCTGTCAACCAGAAGCAAGTGCGGGCCTTCCTTGGGGTTGCTGGCTATTACAGAAAATTCATACCACATTACAGCACTGTGGCCAAGGCCCTAACGGACTTGACCAAAAAGAGATATGCTCGGAAGATCGAATGGACTGTTGAGTGTGAGCAAGCCTCCACCATCTTAAAAGACACATAAGAATAAAAAACAAATGGTCTGAAACTAGCGCTGTGCAGAGGGTGAATCTGACACTCTGGATATAACTTGTACCACCAATACAACAGAGGAGTGTATATGATCCTTCTCAGGAGAAACTAAGAGACACCGTGTTCTTTACTTCATTGGAAAGGAACTTACATTTAATTCCTTTCCCGTGTGCCCGTAAAGGTATCTTTAAACACTATCCTCTCTTCTCTAGTGGGAAATATTGCTGTGCAGTATAGAAAGATGAGACCCTTACATGAGATTTCTGTCCCGCATACACGTAACAGGTTCTTTAAAATCCTTCGATCCCCATAAAACTGACGTCCTCCACAATCTTCACAAAGAGGTTTATTCCACAGTTCACATAAAACATAGACAGAAAGAAACAGGTGTGGACAATCTTCCGGTTCACCTGGGAAACCAGCAGGATGGAAAATGGACTGGCACCTCCGTCCCGGCTGCAGTCACAGGATCGTGGTGCAAAAGCTGGATACAGTCCTAGCGGTGTCTCCCAAATGTCTCTCCGGTAAAATGACAGTCCTCCTGTACCGAACGGCTTCAACGCGTTTCTGTGAATACTTTAACCTTTGTCAAGAAGTCTTCTTGACAAAGGTGAAAGTATTCACAGAAACGCGTTGAAGCCGTTCGGTACAGGAGGACTGTCATTTTACCGGAGAGACATTTGGGAGACACCGCTAGGACTGTATCCAGCTTTTGCACCACGATCCTGTGACTGCAGCCGGGACGGAGGTGCCAGTCCATTTTCCATCCTGCTGGTTTCCCAGGTGAACCGGAAGATTGTCCACACCTGTTTCTTTCTGTCTATGTTTTATGTGAACTGTGGAATAAACCTCTTTGTGAAGATTGTGGAGGACGTCAGTTTTATGGGGATCGAAGGATTTTAAAGAACCTGTTACGTGTATGCGGGACAGAAATCTCAGGTAAGTGTCTCATCTTTCTATACTGCACAGCAATATTTCCCACTAGAGAAGAGAGGATAGTGTTTAAAGATACCTTTACGGGCACACGGGAAAGGAATTAAATGTAAGTTCCTTTCCAATGAAGTAAAGAACACGGTGTCTCTTAGTTTCTCCTGAGAAGGATCATATACACTCCTCTGTTGTATTGGTGGTACAAGTTATATCCAGAGTGTCAGATTCACCCTCTGCACAGCGCTAGTTTCAGACCATTTGTTTTTTATTGTTATGTGTCAATTTTTTCAAAGTGTTGGATGTACTTTGTGTGTCTGAAACTTGGAGCCTAATTAATTTAGATAGCGCAAGGCTGACCCCATCACCCAGCTGCACATCTTAAAAGACACGCTGACTCGAGCCCCAGTGTTGGCTGCCCCTGACTACAATAAAAAGTTTATTGTGCAGACAGACGCTTCGGGGTGTGGACTTGGGGCAGTGTTGTGCCAGGTGGGAGAAGATGGTATGGAACACCCAATTGTGTATCTATCTCGTAAGCTAGCTGACCGAGAGATAGCCTATGCCACTATTGAGAAGGAGTGTCTAGCCATAGTCTGGGCCTTAAAGAAACTACAACCTTATCTCTATGGTAAATAATTCACTGTTATTACTGACCATAACCCGTTAAATTGGCTAAACAGAACCTCAGGGATAAATGGGAGGTTGTTGAGGTGGATTTTGGTGTTACAAGGTTTCAACTTTTCTATTTCTCACAAAAAGGGACGAGACCATCACAATGCTGACGGGTTATCCAGACGTGAGGAAACAAATGCCAGACTTTGCAGACCTTCGGGCCGAGACAACAGTCAGGACTCCAACATTGGCATCATGCCTGTCTCCTCGATTTAAGAAGGGGGAGGTATGTGAGGAGACCAGGGAAAGGGATGTCTAGGACTTGCTTTCATGTTAAAAAGGAAAGAGTTAATCCTATGGCCCAAGTTCTGAGTTCTTAAATTGAAGCCCTCAGTCTGCAGAAGTCACACACAGGAAGTATCCCAGAAGCATACAGCAGGGGAGTGTTCCTTTTAGAAAAGCACTCCTCCTTCCCCTCTGGAAAGACTGACAGCATGATCCACCAATCAGAAAGGAGGAGAGAGAAGGAACCAGCAAGGGGGGAATTGTGGGGGGAGGAAGTGGCTGGGAAAAAGAGACTCGGTGTGTGTGTGTGTGTGTGTGTGTGTGTGTGTGTGTGTGTGTGTGTGTGTGTGTGTGTGTGTGTGTGTGTGTGTGTGTGTGTGTGGAGGTGATGGTGCACAGCTAGTCTCACTGGAAGTTGGGGTGTCGTCCCCTCTCAGTGTCATCAGTGACCAGCCACTCTGTGTGCCCTGCTACAGCTGTCATTACTGCCCAGGCCTGGAGGAGATATAGAGCAGCTGGTAAGGACATTATTAGTATAACCCTGCTTGCTGTTCACTGGATTTCTGGGTCTCCCTGAATAAAGATCACCTTGATTTTCATTATAACCGGCTCCACAGTGTGATCCCTGAACCCCAGGATACCCAGGTCACCCGGTATCCTCACAGTGTGTGACCTACTGGAAAGTGGGCGTGGCTTAGGGGGAGTACCGCGATCGCGAGTCATGCCCCCATTTTCCGGCACTATGGGGGCATGGCCAGCGCTCTATGAGCTGCTGGCATGCCCCCTCTCCCTCCGTCTCTAGTGAATAGATGCTGTGCGCATGCACACAGCGGTCTATTCACCACTGCTCTGCTAGGCAGAGCAGCAAATGCAGAAGCCTCCCAACTGCCCCAATCAGACAAATTGGTTATATCACAGCTTTTACCAATTTGTATGAACAACAGGTTTTGTCCGTTTTTCAGTGTTTGGGAGCAAATGGTCAATTATCATTTGCTCTCAACCATTACCAGATTTTTATTCCAACCAGCCAGATCTGGCAGATAATCTGCCAGATAATTGTATAGTGTATGCCCAGCCTTAGAGCCGGTCCTGGTTAAAAAAATACAGGGGAAAAATTGACTGAGGTCACCCTGTGTTTTAACAATCAGCACCTGGATCTGTCGCTTAGTGGAAGTGGATGTGGTCACACATCCGCTTCCACATGTCCGTGTGGTGTGCGTGTATCTTTTTTTATTTTTTAACCCCTTGGATGCCTACTTGGAATGAAGAGTACTGATCTACAGTACACAGGAAATAGGTGAGTATGTTTTATTTTATTTTTTACAGGTGTCCTGGATTTCTCCTGGAGAAGAGGACCGAGAGGTCAGCGGGGGATGTAGGTAAGTATGTGTGAGTGTGCATATGTATGTGAGTGTGCATGTATGCTTTATTAAAGTTGTACTTTGTACTGTGTGCGTGTCCTGCGTTTATTGTGATATTTCTTTTACAGGGGGACTACAGGTACCACTGAGCCCTTTAATGCCCCACATGTTGGAACTTGTGGTTCTCCAAATACCAGCATGCAGGGGAGACTTGCTTAGACCTGTAGTTCCACCAGCAGAAGACAATATTAAATCTATTTTTACACTTTTATTTTTACAAGCTATGAACTCTGCATCCACCGCTAAGGGATGCTGGGTATAGCCCTGGTCTTCAGCCTGGCCTTTGGTGCCTTCGGGAGGGACCCTTTAATTGGGGAGTCCCCACTCCCCCAGGGTGCCCCTACCAGGGCTGACTAGTTGGGGGGGGGGGGGGGGGAGGTAATGCTACGGCAGCAGGGACCAATATAAACTTGCCCTGTGGTTGTGGTATTACTACCTTGGCTAGTGGAGCTGGTGCTGGTTTCAAAAATATGGGAAGCCTCTACATCTTTTTCCGCCAGGGCTAGTCCAAGAGTCCGGTGCAGGTTTTGTCATTTAATTTTTTTTTTGAACTGTTTCTTACCTTTCACAGAAAGACACATGCATGGATCTTACTGATCTCTGCATAGGCGTGCGCAGCACATTTTATTAGGGGGTGCACGACTGGAGTGGCGTGCCTAGCACCGCCTGTTGGGCGTGCCTAGCACCATATATTAGCAGTCAATGCAAACTAAATAATATAGGGAATTTGATTAAATAGAGTGTACAGTAAGGGCTGGCATATGTTTATTAAACCTAATAAGCTGTAAGCCTGGGACCTCATTGACATCTGTTCTGCTCCTGTCGGGATCCTGACGAAGTGATCCACGAAACGCGTTAGTGTGTGGCTTCTTGACGTCACCACAGCAGGCTCGCAGCTCCGGTTAGCTCACTCTGAGGTAGTCCGACACGTATCGGTTCCTGGCTCTGTGAGACGAAGTAGTGTGGGGCAGGATCCCGACAGGAGCAGAAGGAAGCTGTAGCTTTGCCTGGTGGAGTATTATTGATTCAAATCATGTGGTAACCAGCCCACACAGTAGATTGTAATGGTACGGGAGGCTATAAGTGATCTGTAGCTTTGTACCTGATATATATTTTAACCAAATAAATCTTTTAATGCACTATGGAGCGCCTCCACTATTTATATTTTTTGTAGATGTATGTGACCCGGTGGACTACAGGATCACATAGAGAAGTTGCGGTAAAAAGAATTTTCTGGGTGTAAAGATTTTATCTCTCACCGTTGAAAAAGTGTTGACAAATTATTGGAATAGATATTGTGAGCACAGTATACATAAATATATATATATATATATATATATATATATATATATAACATACAGTATCTCCACAAAAAGTGAATATTTATTGTAAAGTTTGTCTCACAGTTTTCCAGGAAATGTCCAACGTTTCGGTCCACACCGGGACCTTTTTCAAGGTATACAGCAACAGAAACATCCAAACAGCAATGCAGCATAAGTCAAAGTGAGCAGGGAAACTGGAGCACCGGATGGACCTCACAGGCCCCTGTTATATACCCAGGTAACGGCGCCATTCCCGCCTCCCAGATGACTGGGGGCGTGTTGGAACGCATGGTGGAACGCAAAGACATCACTTCCGGTTCCGCCGGAAGTAGGTCACGTGACCGGACTATAATACATACTTATTAAGTCTATGTAATGGAGCTAATGTAGTGCCGCAACGCAGCATCGCTGGAGGGAGCTATTGTAAGCAGCACCCTCGCTCCGGCGCCTGACACGCAAGCGTCACTTCCGGTATTAACCGGAAGTGAGTCACGCTTGCGGCCTGACAAGTGTCTAAAGTTATACATCTGTGTTGAAGGGGTGACACTAAGGGCTGTATTGTAACATAAGCCACATGAGGGAGCTAATAATAGCAGTACCCTCGCATCGGGGCCTGTAGGCGCATCCGGTGGGACGCACGCTGAAACGCAAGCGTCACTTCCGGTATTAACCGGAAGTGAGTCACGATAGCGGCCTGACAGTCAGGTGTATAGAGTAAAAACAAGTTGTGCATATAGGTTGAAGGTGTGTAGATAACTACAGAAAAAAAAGAGCTGTGTCATAGCATGAGTCACATAAGTACACCATAGTCAAATAAATATCAATATGACATAGTAAATTGTAGTACAATGATAAATTGAATGATCAATTAGAATATAAGGTCTCTCAATGGGGTATATAAGGAGGCCTGTGAGGTCACTCCAGGTAAAACTTAACGTGTATTAATGAGATCGGTAAAAGTGCACATATTGAACAATAATGTTAGTCAACGAACATAACCAGCAGAATGTGCATACGGTACATTGAATAAAGTGTGAAATGAACAAAGGATTTCAGGGTTATTTCAAAAAAATTGACAATGGATTATTTTCATTCATGCCCCTAGGGGCGATAGTGTCCAGTCTGTGGATCCATGAACTCTCCCTCTTCTTGAGCAACAAGGTACGGTCTCCCCCTCTGGGTGGTGGGGGTATCCAGTCTATAAGTTTCGATCTGAGGTCCGATACCTGGTGTCGTGATGTCATAAAGTGATGGGCTACTGGTAATGTCGCTGTGCCGATTGTGATTGCTTGATGGATGGAAGTTCTATGGTTGGCCATCCTGTCTCTAAATCGCCTAGAGGTCATCCCAACATAGTAAAGTCCACACGGGCAGGTTAAGAAGTAGATGAGGTGGTCCATCAGACAGTGTAGTCTATATTTAATCGCTATTGGTCGTCCAGAGTGGGGATGTGGAAAAGATGGTCCTGTGAGCATACCTCTGCATGTAGTGCAGCCTGTGCACTTGAAGCAGCCTGGGCATTGTTCATGAAGCCAAGTATGTGTCGTAGCTGGACTAAGTTCAATCAGGGGTCTCATCAGTAGCTGCTTCAGGTTCGGTGCTCTACGGTAAGCCATCATTGGAGGATTGCTTTTTTTCAATTTAAGTTGGTCATCAGTTGCGAGGATTGGCCAATGTCTGCGAATGGACCTTGCGATCTTGTTCGATTGATTGCTATATGTGGTGGTGAATAACATCCGATCTGCAGTTGGTGTGCCCTGTGTGTTGGTAGTCGGTTCGGAAAACTTCTTCCTGGCTTTTAACAGACACCCGGATACTGTTTCTTTCTTGTAGCCTCGGTGTATAAATCGAGTGGTCATCTCGGATAACTGACACTCCATGGTGTCCCTTTCTGAGTTATTTCGCATCACCCTGAGAAATTGTGACACTGGGAGGTTGTTTTTTAAAGCCGGTGGATGTTGGCTACTAGAAAGTAGCAGAGTATTTCTGTCTGTGGGTTTTCTATATAAGCTAGTGATAATGCGGCCCTCAGTCAGGGTTACAGTTATGTCCAAAAAGTTGATGCTGTGTGGATCACTCTGACAGGTGAATTTGACAGGGCTGTCGAGGGCAAACTCAGATTACGGGAATTTTTCCCTACAGATCGTGAAAGGGATGACACACATCTTCATAGGCCATCCACATTCGATCCGACCTCCACAAACCCTAGCATCAAGACGTTCACCCGACTTGTTGAACATGATGCACGTACACCCACTACTAAAAGACAATTTGACAACCTCTCCACCACAGAGCGTAAGGCACTTACTGAATTAAAGAAAGATACTAGCATTGTAATTAGACCAGCCGACAAGGGGGGTGCAGTGGTGGTGCAGGATTGGGGAGATTACGACTCCGAAATAATGAGGCAGTTGTCCGACGAAGTGACCTACACCTGCCTCCAGAGCAACCCCATCCCCATCTTTAAAGCCAAGGTGGATGACCTATTACACCTTGGGTTCCAATTATCGCATATTGATAAACACACATATGAATTTCTGACTGTTGACTCACCAGTGTGCCCAATTATTTACACCATTCCTAAGATCCACAAAACCCTGGTACACCCACCAGGTAGACCGATCATTTCGGCCAGAAACTCACTTCTACAACCGTTAGCCATGTATCTAGACACTTTCCTACAACCCATAGTACAACTCAGTAGTAGCTATGTGCGTGACACCTCTGATTTTCTACAAAAATTGGCCAATCTCCCTTCAGATTTGGACAATACTCTACTGGCGACAATGGACGTGAGTTCCTTATATACCATAATCCCTCACGAACAAGGCCTCCAAGCACTGGAAAGAGCATTATTACAAAAACCTCCCACCGGACGACCAGTGGGTTTCCTCCTGGATCTAGCTGGATTAGTCCTCAAGCAGAACCATTTCCTGTATCGAGGGAAATACTATCTACAACGTGAAGGGACTGCTATGGGATCGAATCTGGCACCGGCGTATGCTAACATCTTCATGACCCAGTACGAGCAATCACACATCCTGTCCAACTATGAGACTGAAATATTATTATATAAACGGTTTATAGATGATATTTTCCTCATATGGAAAGGTGATATGGAGACGTTTAATCAGATGGTGAGCTCTTTGAATGCCCTCGACAGCCTGGTCAAATTCACCTGTCAGAGTGATCCACACAGCATCAACTTTTTGGACATAACTGTAACCCTGACTGAGGGCCGCATTATCACTAGCTTATATAGAAAACCCACAGACAGAAATACTCTGCTACTTTCTAGTAGCCAACATCCACCGGCTTTAAAAAACAACCTCCCAGTGTCACAATTTCTCAGGGTGATGCGAAATAACTCAGAAAGGGACACCATGGAGTGTCAGTTATCCGAGATGACCACTCGATTTATACACTGAGGCTACAAGAAAGAAACAGTATCCGGGTGTCTGTTAAAAGCCAGGAAGAAGTTTTCCGAACCGACTACCAACACACAGGGCACACCAACTGCAGATCGGATGGTATTCACCACCACATATAGCAATCAATCGAACAAGATCGCAAGGTCCATTCGCAGACATTGGCCAATCCTTGCAACTGATGACCAACTTAAATTGAAAAAAAGCAATCCTCCAATGATGGCTTACCGTAGAGCACCGAACCTGAAGCAGCTACTGATTAGAGATGAGCGGGTTCGGTTTCTCTGAATCCGAACCCGCCAGAACTTCATGGTTTTTTTCACGGGTCCGAGCGACTCGGATCTTCCCGCCTTGCTCGGTTAACCCGAGCGCGCCCGAACATCATCATGACGCTGTCGGATTCTCGCGAGGCTCGGATTCTATCGCGAGACTCGGATTCTATATAAGGAGCCGCGCGTCGCCGCCATTTTCACACGTGCATTGAGATTGATAGGGAGAGGACGTGGCTGGCGTCCTCTCCGTTTAGAATTAGAATAGATTAGAGAGACACTTGATTTACTAATTTTGGGGAGCATTAGGAGTACTCAGTAGTGTACAGTGCAGAGTTTTGCTGATAGTGACCAGTGACCACCAGTTTTATTTATAATCCGTTCTCTGCCTGAAAAAAGCGATACACAGCACACAGTGACTCAGTCACATACCATATCTGTGTGCACTGCTCAGGCTCAGGCCAGTGTGCTGCATCATCTATTATCTATATATAATATTATATATATCTGTCTGACTGCTCAGCTCACACAGCTTATAATTGTGGGGGAGACTGGGGAGCACTACTGCAGTGCCAGTTATAGGTTATAGCAGGAGCCAGGAGTACATAATATATTATATAGTGAGTGACCACCAGACACACAGTGCAGTTTATTTAATATATCCGTTCTCTGCCTGAAAAAAGCGATACACACAGTGACTCAGTCAGTCACATACCATATCTGTGTGCACTGCTCAGGCTCAGGCCAGTGTGCTGCATCATCTATATATATTATATATCTGTCTGACTGCTCAGCTCACACAGCTTATAATTGTGGGGGAGACTGGGGAGCACTACTGCAGTGCCAGTTATAGGTTATAGCAGGAGCCAGGAGTACATAATATTATATTAAAATTAAACAGTGCACACTTTTGCTGCAGGAGTGCCACTGCCAGTGTGACTAGTGACCAGTGACCTGACCACCAGTATATAATATTAGTAGTATACTATCTCTTTATCAACCAGTCTATATTAGCAGCAGACACAGTACAGTGCGGTAGTTCACGGCTGTGGCTACCTCTGTGTCGGCACTCGGCAGCCCGTCCATAATTGTATATACCACCTAACCGTGGTTTTTTTTTTCGTTCTTTATACATACATACTAGTTACGAGTATACTATCTCTTTATCAACCAGTCTATATATTAGCAGCAGACACAGTACAGTGCGGTAGTTCACGGCTGTGGCTACCTCTGTGTCGGCACTCGGCAGCCCGTCCATAATTGTATATACCACCTAACCGTGGTTTTTTTTTCTTTCTTTATACATACATACTAGTTACGAGTATACTATCTCTTTATCAACCAGTCTATATATTAGCAGCAGACACAGTACAGTGCGGTAGTTCACGGCTGTGGCTACCTCTGTGTTGGCACTCGGCAGCCCGTCCATAATTGTATATACCACCTAACCGTGGTTTTTTTTTCTTTCTTTATACATACATACTAGTTACGAGTATACTATCTCTTTATCAACCAGTCTATATATTAGCAGCAGACACAGTACAGTGCGGTAGTTCACGGCTGTGGCTACCTCTGTGTCGGCACTCGGCAGCCCGTCCATAATTGTATATACCACCTAACCGTGTTTTTTTTTTCTTTCTTTATACATACATACTAGTTACGAGTATACTATCTCTTTATCAACCAGTCTATATATTAGCAGCAGACACAGTCCAGTGCGGTAGTTCACGGCTGTGGCTACCTCTGTGTCGGCACTCGGCAGCCCGTCCATAATTGTATATACCACCTAACCGTGGTTTTTTTTTCTTTCTTTATACATACATACTAGTTACGAGTATACTATCTCTTTATCAACCAGTCTATATATTAGCAGCAGACACAGTACAGTGCGGTAGTTCACGGCTGTGGCTACCTCTGTGTCGGCACTCGGCAGCCCGTCCATAATTGTATATACCACCTAACCGTGGTTTTTTTTTCTTTCTTTATACATACATACTAGTTACGAGTATACTATCTCTTTATCAACCAGTCTATATATTAGCAGCAGACACAGTACAGTGCGGTAGTTCACGGCTGTGGCTACTTCTGTGTCGGCACTCGGCAGCCCGTCCATAATTGTATACTAGTATCCAATCCATCCATCTCCATTGTTTACCTGAGGTGCCTTTTAGTTGTGCCTATTAAAATATGGAGAACAAAAATGTTGAGGTTCCAAAATTAGGGAAAGATCAAGATCCACTTCCACCTCGTGCTGAAGCTGCTGCCACTAGTCATGGCCGAGACGATGAAATGCCAGCAACGTCGTCTGCCAAGGCCGATGCCCAATGGCATAGTACAGAGCATGTCAAAACCAAAACACCAAATATCAGTAAAAAAAGGACTCCAAAACCTAAAATAAAATTGTCGGAGGAGAAGCGTAAACTTGCCAATATGCCATTTACCACACGGAGTGGCAAGGAACGGCTGAGGCCCTGGCCTATGTTCATGGCTAGTGGTTCAGCTTCACATGAGGATGGAAGCACTCAGCCTCTCGCTAGAAAACTGAAAAGACTCAAGCTGGCAAAAGCACCGCAAAGAACTGTGCGTTCTTTGAAATCCCAAATCCACAAGGAGAGTCCAATTGTGTCGGTTGCGATGCCTGACCTTCCCAACACTGGACGTGAAGAGCATGCGCCTTCCACCATTTGCACGCCCCCTGCAAGTGCTGGAAGGAGCACCCGCAGTCCAGTTCCTGATAGTCAGATTGAAGATGTCAGTGTTGAAGTACACCAGGATGAGGAGGATATGGGTGTTGCTGGCGCTGGGGAGGAAATTGACCAGGAGGATTCTGATGGTGAGGTGGTTTGTTTAAGTCAGGCACCCGGGGAGACACCTGTTGTCCGTGGGAGGAATATGGCCGTTGACATGCCAGGTGAAAATACCAAAAAAATCAGCTCTTCGGTGTGGAGGTATTTCACCAGAAATGCGGACAACAGGTGTCAAGCCGTGTGTTCCCTTTGTCAAGCTGTAATAAGTAGGGGTAAGGACGTTAACCACCTCGGAACATCCTCCCTTATACGTCACCTGCAGCGCATTCATAATAAGTCAGTGACAAGTTCAAAAACTTTGGGTGACAGCGGAAGCAGTCCACTGACCAGTAAATCCCTTCCTCTTGTAACCAAGCTCACGCAAACCACCCCACCAACTCCCTCAGTGTCAATTTCCTCCTTCCCCAGGAATGCCAATAGTCCTGCAGGCCATGTCACTGGCAATTCTGACGAGTCCTCTCCTGCCTGGGATTCCTCCGATGCATCCTTGCGTGTAACGCCTACTGCTGCTGGCGCTGCTGTTGTTGCCGCTGGGAGTCGATGGTCATCCCAGAGGGGAAGTCGTAAGCCCACTTGTACTACTTCCAGTAAGCAATTGACTGTTCAACAGTCCTTTGCGAGGAAGATGAAATATCACAGCAGTCATCCTACTGCAAAGCGGATAACTGAGTCCTTGACAACTATGTTGGTGTTAGACGTGCGTCCGGTATCCGCCGTTAGTTCACAGGGAACTAGACAATTTATTGAGGCAGTGTGCCCCCGTTACCAAATACCATCTAGGTTCCACTTCTCTAGGCAGGCGATACCGAGAATGTACACGGACGTCAGAAAAAGACTCACCAGTCTCCTAAAAAATGCAGTTGTACCCAATGTCCACTTAACCACGGACATGTGGACAAGTGGAGCAGGGCAGGGTCAGGACTATATGACTGTGACAGCCCACTGGGTAGATGTATGGACTCCCGCCGCAAGAACAGCAGCGGCGGCACCAGTAGCAGCATCTCGCAAACGCCAACTCTTTCCTAGGCAGGCTACGCTTTGTATCACCGCTTTCCAGAATACGCACACAGCTGAAAACCTCTTACGGCAACTGAGGAAGATCATCGCGGAATGGCTTACCCCAATTGGACTCTCCTGTGGATTTGTGGCATCGGACAACGCCAGCAATATTGTGTGTGCATTAAATATGGGCAAATTCCAGCACGTCCCATGTTTTGCACATACCTTGAATTTGGTGGTGCAGAATTTTTTAAAAAACGACAGGGGCGTGCAAGAGATGCTGTCGGTGGCCAGAAAAATTGCGGGACACTTTCGGCGTACAGGCACCACGTACAGAAGACTGGAGCACCACCAAAAACTACTGAACCTGCCCTGCCATCATCTGAAGCAAGAAGTGGTAACGAGGTGGAATTCAACCCTCTATATGCTTCAGAGGTTGGAGGAGCAGCAAAAGGCCATTCAAGCCTATACAATTGAGCACGATATAGGAGGTGGAATGCACCTGTCTCAAGTGCAGTGGAGAATGATTTCAACGTTGTGCAAGGTTCTGATGCCCTTTGAACTTGCCACACGTGAAGTCAGTTCAGACACTGCCAGCCTGAGTCAGGTCATTCCCCTCATCAGGCTTTTGCAGAAGAAGCTGGAGGCATTGAAGAAGGAGCTAAAAGGGAGCGATTCCGCTAGGCATGTGGGACTTGTGATGCAGCCCTTAATTCGCTTAACAAGGATTCACGGGTGGTCAATCTGTTGAAATCAGAGCACTACATTTTGGCCACCGTGCTCGATCCTAGATTTAAAGCCTACCTTGGATCTCTCTTTCCGGCAGACACAGGTCTGCTGGGGTTGAAAGACCTGCTGGTGACAAAATTGTCAAGTCAAGCGGAACGCGACCTGTCAACATCTCCTCCTTCACATTCTCCCGCAACTGGGGGTGCGAGGAAAAGGCTCAGAATTCCGAGCCCACCCGCTGGCGGTGATGCAGGGCAGTCTGGAGCGACTGCTGATGCTGACATCTGGTCCGGACTGAAGGACCTGACAACGATTACGGACATGTCGTCTACTGTCACTGCATATGATTCTCTCAACATTGATAGAATGGTGGAGGATTATATGAGTGACCGCATCCAAGTAGGCACGTCACACAGTCCGTACTTATACTGGCAGGAAAAAGAGGCAATTTGGAGGCCCTTGCACAAACTGGCTTTATTCTACCTAAGTTGCCCTCCCACAAGTGTGTACTCCGAAAGAGTGTTTAGTGCCGCCGCTCACCTTGTCAGCAATCGGCGTACGAGGTTACATCCAGAAAATGTGGAGAAGATGATGTTCATTAAAATGAATTATAATCAATTCCTCCGCGGAGACATTGACCAGCAGCAATTGCCTCCACAAAGTACACAGGGAGCTGAGATGGTGGATTCCAGTGGGGACGAATTGATAATCTGTGAGGAGGGGGATGTACACGGTGATATATCGGAGGGTGAAGATGAGGTGGACATCTTGCCTCTGTAGAGCCAGTTTGTGCAAGGAGAGATTAATTGCTTCTTTTTTGGGGGGGGTCCAAACCAACCCGTCATATCAGTCACAGTCGTGTGGCAGACCCTGTCACTGAAATGATGGGTTGGTTAAAGTGTGCATGTCCTGTTTTGTTTATACAACATAAGGGTGGGTGGGAGGGCCCAAGGACAATTCCATCTTGCACCTCTTTTTTCTTTTCTTTTTCTTTGCATCATGTGCTGATTGGGGAGGGTTTTTTTGGAAGGGACATCCTGCGTGACACTGCAGTGCCACTCCTAGATGGGCCCGGTGTTTGTGTCGGCCACTAGGGTCGCTAATCTTACTCACACAGCTACCTCATTGCGCCTCTTTTTTTCTTTGCGTCATGTGCTGTTTGGGGAGGGTTTTTTGGAAGGGACATCCTGCGTGACACTGCAGTGCCACTCCTAGATGGGCCCGGTGTTTGTGTCGGCCACTAGGGTCGCTAATCTTACTCACACAGCTACCTCATTGCGCCTCTTTTTTTCTTTGCGTCATGTGCTGTTTGGGGAGGGTTTTTTGGAAGGGACATCCTGCGTGACACTGCAGTGCCACTCCTAGATGGGCCCGGTGTTTGTGTCGGCCACTAGGGTCGCTTATCTTACTCACACAGCGACCTCGGTGCAAATTTTAGGACTAAAAATAATATTGTGAGGTGTGAGGTATTCAGAATAGACTGAAAATGAGTGTAAATTATGGTTTTTGAGGTTAATAATACTTTGGGATCAAAATGACCCCCAAATTCTATGATTTAAGCTGTTTTTTAGTGTTTTTTGAAAAAAACACCCGAATCCAAAACACACCCGAATCCGACAAAAAAAATTCGGTGAGGTTTTGCCAAAACGCGTTCGAACCCAAAACACGGCCGCGGAACCGAACCCAAAACCAAAACACAAAACCCGAAAAATTTCAGGCGCTCATCTCTACTACTGATGAGACCCCTGATTGAACATAGTCCAGCTACGACACATACTTGGCTTCATGAACAACGCCCAGGCTGCTTCAAGTGCACAGGCTGCACTACATACAGAGGTATGCTCACAGGACCATCTTTTCCACATCCCCACTCTGGACGACCAATAGCGATTAAATATAGACTACACTGTCTGATGGACCACCTCATCTACATCTTAA
Organism: Pseudophryne corroboree; assembly: GCF_028390025.1. Classification (NCBI taxonomy): domain Eukaryota; kingdom Metazoa; phylum Chordata; class Amphibia; order Anura; family Myobatrachidae; genus Pseudophryne; species Pseudophryne corroboree. The sequence continues at coordinate 856,406,417 of NC_086445.1, read as the reverse complement.
CCTGCCCGTGTGGACTTTACTATGTTGGGATGACCTCTAGGCGATTTAGAGACAGGATGGCCAACCATAGAACTTCCATCCATCAAGCAATCACAACCGGCACAGCGACATTACCAGTAGCCCGTCACTTTATGACATCACGACACCAGGTATTGGACCTCAGATCAAAACTTATAGACTGGATACCCCCACCACCCAGAGGGGGAGACCGTACCTTGTTGCTCAAGAAGAGGGAGAGTTCATGGATCCACAGACTGGACACTATCGCCCCTAGGGGCATGAATGAAAATAATCCATTGTCAATTTTTTTGAAATAACCCTGAAATCCTATGTTCATTTCACACTTTATTCAATGTACCGTATGCACAATCTGCTGGTTATGTTCGTTGACTAACATTATTGTTCAATATGTGCACTTTTACCGATCTCATTAATACACGTTAAGTTTTACCTGGAGTGACCTCACAGGCCTCCTTATATACCCCATTGAGAGACCTTATATTCTAATTGATTATTCAATTTATCATTGTACTACAATTTACTATGTCATATTGATATTTATTTGACTATGGTGTACTTATGTGACTCATGCTATGACACAGCTCTTTTTTTTCTGTAGTTATCTACACACCTTCAACCTATATGCACAACTTGTTTTAACTCTATACACCTGACTGTCAGGCCGCTATCGTGACTCACTTCCGGTTAATACCGGAAGTGACGCTTGCGTTTCAGCGTGCGTCCCACCGGATGCGCCTACAGGCCCCGATGCGAGGGTACTGCTATTATTAGCTCCCTCATGTGGCTCATGTTACAATACAGCCCTTAGTGTCACCCCTTCAACACAGATGTATAACTTTAGACACTTGTCAGGCCGCAAGCGTGACTCACTTCCGGTTAATACCGGAAGTGACGCTTGCGTGTCAGGCGCCGGAGCGAGGGTGCTGCTTACAATAGCTCCCTCCAGCGATGCTGCGTTGCGGCACTACATTAGCTCCATTACATAGACTTAATAAGTATGTATTATAGTCCGGTCACGTGACCTACTTCCGGCGGAACCGGAAGTGATGTCTTTGCGTTCCACCATGCGTTCCAACACGCCCCCAGTCATCTGGGAGGCGGGAATGGCGCCGTTACCTGGGTATATAACAGGGGCCTGTGAGGCCCATCCGGTGCTCCAGTTTCCCTGCTCACTTTGACTTATGCTGCATTGCTGTTTGGATGTTTCTGTTGCTGTATACCTTGAAAAAGGTCCCGGTGTGGACCGAAACGTTGGACATTTCCTGGAAAACTGTGAGACAAACTTTACAATAAATATTCACTTTTTGATTTTTTGAAAATCCAATTTGGAGAGTGCTGTCTTTTCCACATAGTGGAGATACTGTATGTTGTACTATGGGCCCCATCTTTTACGAGATTGGACTCTGACTGGCACCCCACTATTTACTTTTATCAAGTGAGAGTGCAGGGACCCCCCACTACATATATACATATATATATATATATATATATATATATAAATATATATATATACAACGAAAACAGGCGGCACTCACAGACTTGTATCGTGTATAAAAGCCACCCCTCCGGGTGAGCTATTTATTGAAAGTGCACTTTCAATAAATAGCTCACCTGGAGGGGTGGCTTTTATGCACGATACAAGTCTGTGAGTGCCGCCTGTTTTCGTTGATTGTATCATGGTGGGTCAGCAAACCCACAAGGAGGGCACCACAGCAAGTAACTAGCAGCTGCAGTGCCGGGGCCTACATATGATATATATATATATATATCATAATATATAACCTGAGCCAAGCAATCAGTAGTCTACTGAGTGCACCTTTAGACTATAGCCTAAAGGTGTACTCAGTAACCCACTGATTGCTTGGCTCAGGTAAATATATATATATATATATATATATATATATATATATTTATATTTATATTAACAATAATTAATAACCCTTTATTTTTTTAGTCATAATGTTATCCCCCTCACCCCCTGCCTGGCCTGAACTCCTATCTTATCCCTGGTGCACACAGACACAGTGAGTGAGTGATTCTAGACTTGACTTCACTCACATTCTGAGGGCTCAGGCAGGATGAGAGACCACTGCTGTCCTCCTGACCTTCTGACCTCCTCCAGGCTCCATCGGTCCTAGGGGCTCAGCTCCACTGTCCAAACAGTCCTGGCGTGGTGTGCTGTCCAAAATGGAAGGGCAGCAGGGCAAGGCACACACACTCGCTGCCACTAGAACTGAGCGCAGGTGAGAGCCGGGGAGACAGCGCAGGGCGGGCGGAGAGGAAGGGAGGGAGGGCGCGTGGTGTGAAGTGCTGACGTCACACCGCGAGGCAGTCGGACCATTACGGTGGGTGGGCTGGGCTGTGCAGCCAGCCACCCAACCACGAAGAAGAAGCTGAAAGTTCAGCTGTGACGGAGTCTGACCGGCGTCTGCGCAGCGGGAGGGGGTGACTGACTTGGCAGCGGGTGATGCAGGACTCAGGAGGTTATCCGATCATCGCTATCAGTGTGCTACTGTACACAGACAGGGATGATCGTAGCAGGCGTGACATGCGGGAGGTGCCTGACATTAGGGGGTGCCTGTGCGCAGCAGGCACCCCCGTGCGCACGCCTATGGATCTCTGCATGCGTCTGTCAAACTCGCCAGCCAGGAGGCGGTCTATTTTTTTTTAGATATTTTGGTAATGTTTTAGATGTGAGTTTACAACTTGCACCCTATTACAATGCCCGAGTTGTATGTGTGCAGTAGCAAAACATCTGAATGCAAGTTTTGCCATTTCAAGCTTTGGGACTGCAGGAAACATGCGAGTTTGCATGTTCCCTCACCCTATTACATTGGCAAACAGCTGCATTGTTGTCTCACTTGTCCACAAAACCTGATCCCACATTTTAGCTGGGTCACATTTTAGCTGATGTTTTCTGGCAAACTCCAGGTGTGCTTTGATGTGTTTTTTTTCTGAGCACTTGGTTTGGTTTACTGATGCACCTTCATGCCATTCTCAGGGCCGGCAACAGAAATCTTGGGGCCCATTACACTGATATCTCTGCGGGCCCCCTCTCTTGCCCCCTGACCCATACACAACCCTCCCTGCATGTGCCAGTAAATATGCATGCAGATACATCCATATGTGCCTGCCCGCAGCCCGCCCCAAACCCAAAAGCCCAAACCAAACCCAAATACACAAACATGCTGGAGTTGGAGAGATCCTTACCAGCAGCACACAACCGCTGGTGCCGCTAATTAACCAGCTCCTCCGAGTGACAATCTGCCAGCAGTCCCAGTCCTGCAGTACTGTCCGAGTCTGTCCTGTGCCGCTCCTGCTTGGCGCTCCGGCTCCTCACACATAGCAGAGACACAGGGCGGAGTGCAGTGAGGACTTGAAGAGGAGAGGGCGGTCTGGACCAGCGTCCTGCTGTGTGACTAGTGGTGCAACGTCAGTGCACTGCACATGGCACGGCCGGGGACTGGCTCAGGCTGACAGCTGACTTGGGGCTAGGGGCAGTGCACTGAGGGGTGACCACAGGGCTCGGGCGGCCTGCAGCTTGCGAGATGCCGTGAGTTATATAATTATTTTACATTTATGATTACATGCTGCCGCCACTGGACCTTGGGGCCCCTTACAATGACGGGGCCCGGGACGAGTGTCCCCTTTGACCCCCCCCCCTGTCGCCGGGCCTGGCCATTCTCAGCCACTGATCTTCTTCAAAGTGATAGTTGGCCTCTCTGTGTCATCCTTCACAAGTCTCCTTCTTGCTGAGGCTGAGGTCTGAGGAATGGCCTTGTATGATGCAGCTTCCATTTCCTCACAATTGATGCAAAAGGGTTCACTGTGATATCCAAGACCTTGGATATTATGTTATAGCCTTTTCCTATTTTATGAATGTCTATAACATTATCTTTAATTTTCTTAGAATATTCTTTAGTTTACATTTTTACAGCTTTACTTCTTATTCACAGTATTGTATTCATGTGCCTGGTTTAGGCAGGCTTGGACTGGCCCACAGGGCTACAGGGGAAACCACCGGTGGGCCCTACTGCCTGGGGCCCCACCTCCTGCTCTAAGGATCAGGTTCCAGACTGTGCATTGAATTATACATTATACATATGTTACCTTATACTGGACTATAGTGTATTTTCTAGAGTGCATTATTGATAAGTAATCTGGTACATTATCATGCATGCAGCAACTGAATTTACTGTAAATATTTATGAAAGGGCCCAGACGTTGCACTCGACGTCAAACCAATGAGATGGCAGGCCACAGCCCTTCTGGACTGGCTACACCCCTAAACATGGGCCCCTACCACTGCATTCCCCCGTTGGGCCCTACATGCCCCAGTCCGACACTGGATTTAGGTATAGGTTTCAGGTGTTCTGTTAGTGCTAAGCACCCTAATCACAGGAAAGATCCTGATTGGATTAGATCCCTTTAACTACTACCCATTGATAACCTGTGTGTTGCAACAGTATTAGGTCCCTTTCCTCATACTAGTTGTTTCATACTGCTGAAACTGTTCTGGCACTGTCTCTGGTAACCATTGGGATATCTGTCAATGGCCGCTGCTGCCACAGACACTGTTCCTGTATTCTGTCTCCAGATGATTGAGTGTTTTTTTTGCTGCTACGCATGCATTAAAATCCCTAAAAACTCATACAGTGTATGCAGTACACACAAAGATGCTGACGCAGTGAAGATGCACGGTATCAGAAAAGTCTAGGAAGAGTTATAGGCATTTTTGGGCAGTGACAGGGAGGTATGGAGATGCACGGAGATGGTTTATCTTATGGGCGTGCTATGAGACGTGTTGAAGAAAATGGTTGTGTACACAGACGCTCAACAGCTTACTCAGGAGATCATACAATCTGCACCTGCCATGGAACTGGTACAAATTTCAATGGCACAATAGATGGTGCATCTGAAGACACACCAGTCAGTATTTCAGGCATCTACGAACACTGACAGCAGAGACGTAACTAAACATTTTGGTGTCCTGTGCCAGAAAGAGAATTGGTGCCCCCTCCACCTATTTCTAAAATAGGGACAGTGCGCACCTTATATACAGTAGGTTACACTACAGTAGAGCCCCTTATACATGTTTCACCACAGCAGAGTCAAACCTATATGGGTGTGGCTTCATGAGGAAGGGCATGGCCACAGAATAGTACCAATTCAAATGACAACACACAGTGGTGTCCATTAGTCACATTACACTGCACAGTAGTGTTTGTTAGTCACATAACACCACACAGTAGTTTCCACTGGTGCCTGAATTACACAAACAACATCATCATGATCAACAATATCATCACTAGCGCTGGCATCAGCTACACAGATATCTCCCTCATCCTGTTGCACTGCCACAGTGGCATCCTCAATTTCTGTCACCAGCTATACTTGACCTGCTGCTCATCCCCACATTTGCAGAAATGATGGAAGGAGGCTTCTCTATGTGTACAGTATCAGAAATGTCAGGCTCACACATAGCACTCATGGACACACATAAGGTCCATAAACACGGAGCGATATAGCTGAGCGATTTTGACTATATAGTCAAAATCGATTAGAAAGTTAGTGCATATGCTCTGTGTGTACAGAGCCAGTGATAATGATGCGCGTCCCCACCAGGTCGCTATCGCTGCTAAAACTGGACTGTGCAGGTAAGTAAATTTTGGCTAGGTCGCTGGAAAAGAAAAAGCATCCCCTTGTTTAAATGATTTAGCCAAAATCACCCATAGCCAAAATTGCTTGCACACTTAGTCAAAATCGCTGGTAAAGTTAGTCAAAATCTCCTACTGCCAGTTCAATGGAAAACGCTCAGTCAAAATCTCTCATAGACAAAATCTCTCCATGTGTATGCACCTTTAGACTCTACTCTGGAAATTGTGATGCTTCTCAACACACAGTTTGTTCTACTGCCTTAGTGGATTTTTTAGCACTGATGTTAGGGTTTTCATTTTTTTTTACTCCTGTTCTACATTCTTCTGCACTCTGACTGAGAAGGGTTTGCATTCTCATGAAAGGAATAAGAAGATGCCTCAATGACAGTTGCAGAGTCACCACTCATAAATAAAGACCTACGCCTGACCCTTCCTTGCCATTATGGTGGTCATTCCGAGTTGATCGCTAGCTGCATTCGTTCGCTGTGCAGTGATGAGGCAAAAAAAGGCACTTCTACGCATGCGTATGCGTGCAATGCGCACGCGCAACGTACTATTACAAAGAACGATGTAGTTTCACACAAGGTCTAGCAAAGCTTTTCAGTCGCACTGCTGGCCGCCAGTGATTGACATGAAGTTGGTGTTTCTAGGTGTCAACTGTCCGTTTTCAGGGAGTGTTAAAAAAAAACACAGGTGCGGCAGGAAAAATGCAGGCATGGCTGGGTAGGTATTGAGCTACTCTAAAACTGCACAAAAAATTTTTGGCGCCGCTCTGCGATCCTTTCATTCGCACTTCTGCTAAGCTAAAATACAATCCCAGTGGGAGGTGGCATAGCGTGTGCACGGCTGCTAAAAACTGCTAGCGAGTGAAAAACTCGGAATGACCACCTATGTGTGGTGAAATGGCAATTTTATGTTTTTCTACAGTAAACATTTCCTTTATTAGAGGTGTTTTTACCATTACCACTGTAAAATATTGTTTTCCTTTATTTCAGATGCCCTGACTTAAACACTCTATGTCCTTGGGCATTGGCTTTAGTAGCTGACGTTGAAGGACAAGTATTGTTATGACTGGTGGCAGCAGCTGCAGCACTAGTATTTGGTTGCTGCTCCTACTCTTCTCTCGACTGAATATCATGATCCATATCGATGAACACACACAAGTTGTACAAAAACAACTACAGTTGAACAGTATTATTTATTTAATTTACTTTTTTTCTCAAAAATCACCACTCACTGCAGAGTCACAATACTTACATGTTATGTGAACTATGTGGGTTATGGTCTGTGGAGTCACAGTTCTTATATATTATGTGAACACAGTGGGGTATGGCCTATGGAATCACAGTACTTATATATTGTGTGAATGCAAGGGGATACATCCTGCATAGTCACAGTACTTATATGTTATGTGAACGCAGAGGGGTACGGCACCTACACCACACACCAGCTATAAAAAAAAATATAGTTTTTATTTATTTTAACTTTTATTTTGCAAATGACAACCACACTGCAGATTGAGTCACAGTACTTATATGTTATGAGAACACAATGGGGTAAGACCTGTGGAGTCACAGTTGTTGTTTTTTTCCAATATATATTTTATTGAGGTTCTTTACAATACCATAACATGTGTTAAAACCATAAGATGTAAACACAGTTAAAAAAAAATCATACAGTAAAGCACATGGGATACATTGAAGTTGACATCATTTACAAGGACCTCAAAATTTTCCATTATACAACATAAATGTTAATACACTGTTCCAAGACTGAATAGAGAACATAACTGGTGCAGGCGGTTCAACATCTGCAAATAGGTGAACTAGAAAAACCATCCATCTACGTACATAGCAACACATGCCAAAATGTTTTTGCATTGAAAAGTATCTAAATGTGGTAACCTGCTACACAGGTGCAAAATTTGAGCAAAGACATGAGGAGGAATATAGACAAAGACAATAAACATAAACAGATACATAAACATAAATATTGCCTACCTAGGCCTAGAGGCTGCTGACCCATACATGGATACGTCCAGCTGTTTGGTAAGTACAGTAGCATGTGGAAAGGAGATTCAAAGAAGAGAGAAAGGAAGGAAGAGGGGAGTGGTAGAAGGAGAAAGCTGTAAAGATTAAAAGGAATTATAGGAGGTGTAGGAATGATGTAGAGGCTTAAATGAAATTGTTAAAGGGAAATAGGGGGTTTGTCATCTAAAAGTTAGTAAGAGTACCATGTAGTACCATGTAGTAGATTGGCTACATTGCCTAATTGCTAATTTGGTTGAAGAGGGCAGGGTGTGAATAAACTTACCCCAACATTGTGTCGAAGTCAAAAATATTACATAGAAAGAACATACAAACTCTACACATTATAAGTCGCTATACTTGCAAATACGCGCAGCGAGCACAGCAACATATGGTAACACACGCATTTACACGGACATGCCACAGAGATGGATTCGACACTTATTTCATACAGTACATAATTATAATAATATCAAGCGCCAGACATCATAATGATTTAAAATTATATAAAGGAGTAATGTCATGTATGTGTATTATGGGAACGAAGCCAGATACACTTGTCATATTTGGTATTAAAGCAAGCAGATTAATGTGTAGATTCATTTGATACTTGTTATTAAGTTGTAGGACATTGCAACAAATAGTTATGATTAAATGTATGAAAGCTAAAATCACTCTTATTAGGATAGTGGACAGGAAGCTCAGGCCAGACCCTTTTGATGTCTTCAAGGCTGAACCTGTTTAGCATACAAACAGACTAGTGACTCATCATGAATGAGAAAGTTCCCTCCCCCAAAACTAGATAACACATTGCAGAGACACACAGTTCTCAGTTGCTGTTTTGTCCCAGACGATGATGGAGATGCTGTCTGCCCAGTTCCTGCATGATTTTACAGAGAGAGAGAGAGAGAGTGATATGGAGGGACAAATTTATATGTGAAAGATATAGTAATTGTATCGCTGTAACTGTAACTGTATGTATTTTGTGTTAACTGATTACTGTGCTATTGTATCCATGTAACTATATGTATACTGTACATTGTGATATATTGAATACATATCCTTTTAATAACAAATATATACATCAATGAGCTTTGGAACTCAGATAATGTGTGGGTGTATTGTTTTCTCTTATGGGATGTAGTGTTTAGCTATGTATAGCACACATTCATGGCACAGGGTAATAAGAGGTGCAGGCGTTTACAATATATATTAGAGCAGGCATTTTAAATATTTGTGAGAAAGCAATTTGGTATTTACAATTGGAACAGTGCAGGAGTCAGTATCTCCTTATTTAGGGATGTTTCCAACCAGTCCATGGTGAATAAGAATAGTAGTCTAGATGTTTCTATTGGCACGGGGTGGGCAGCTTCATGCATCCATTGCTGGAGTATTGCTTTCCGTCCCACAGCTGATAAAAGTGCTATTAACTTTTTGTCATTTTTAGGGATGTCTGATTGGTCAATTAAATGTCCGAAGAGTGCCCAAGATGCAGTGCAACAAAATGGAATACCCAGTATTGTGGTGCCATATATCTGTAGCTCATTCCAAAACCATTAAATGTGGCAGCAGTTCCAAAATCAATGCATAATGTCTTCTTCAGTTGTGGAGCATTTAATACATTTTGCGGTTTTGGAGAGGCCCATTAAATGGCTTTTTTTAGGTGATACAGTATGTATGCCCTGTGCAATATCTTATAAGTCATTCCTAGCTGGAATAAGCTTCAGAGATGTTGCAAAGTTATCCATTATAGTTTCAGGAGATATTGAAGGAATTTGAGATGTCCATTTTCCCAATTGTGTTAAGTCAAAGGCAGAGATAATTTCAGTACGTATGCATGCATATATGGACGAGATAGAATATGTGCCAGAGTGCATAAGTGTGTCAATAGGATTTCAAAAAATCCTGGTTTTGCAGTTTAGATCAAATAGAATGTAGGTAACGGGAGGCATGAAAGTAATAGAATTTATGTAGTGAGTTGATTCCATATTTTTCCATGGCCTCAGTGAAGGTAAGTGGTTTGTTGGAGGAATTTAGGAGATTGCGGAGGTGTAGAATTCTAGCAGAGCAGTAGTAAAGGCTACCGAGGTTCCATCCTTCTGGAAATCTAGGTTACCGGTGAGAGGTAGGAACACTGAGTGGAAGCATTGCAGGTTGAGAGACCTCCTGGTAGTAGTACTCGCACAAACTGAGAGACCGGAAGTCCCTCTTTCAAGGGCTTGGTGTGGTGACTTGATAATATATGGTGTGTATCTTTAATATAACTCTCACTCATTGACAGGGGTGTATTTAGGGGTCCGAGCGCCCCTGGCAAAGTAAAGGACTGGTGCCCCCCCATATTTGAAATAGGGAGGGCACGTGTGCCAAAAAAGGGGTGTGGTCACTCAATAGTACCCCAATTCAAATTACACCAGAGTAGTGTGCCTTACTCACATTACACAGCATAGTAATGTACATTATTCACGTTATGCTACACAGTAGTACCCCTTATACACATTATGCCACACAGTAGTGCCCAGTCAGTTTCGTTCCTGGTTTGACGTCACAAACACACCCAGCGTTCGCCCAGACACTCCCCCGTTTCTCCAGCCACTCCCGCGTTTTTCCCAGAAACGGCAGCGTTTTTTCACACACACCCATAAAACGGACAGTTTCCGCCCAGAAACACCCACTTCCTGTCAATCACACTCCGATCACCAGAACGAAGAAAAATCCTTGTTATGCTGTGAGTAAAATACCTAACTATTGAGTAAAATAACTAAGCGCATGCGCTCTGCGAACATTGCGCATGCGCAGTAAGCGACTAATCGCAATATAGAGAAAATCGGCAACAAACGAACAACTCGGCATGAGGGCCAATACCCACAGTAGTTCTCCTTACACATAATGTCCCCAGTATAGTGTCAGATGCACTTAATGTCCCCCAGTATAGTGCCAGTTACATACAGGTTGAGTATCCCATATCCAAATATCCGAAATACGGAATATTCCGAAATACGGACTTTTTTGAGCGAGAGTGAGATAGTGAAACTTTTGTTTTCTGATGGCTCAATGTAAACAAACTTTGTTTAATACACACAGTTATTAAAAATATTGTATTAAATGACCTTTAGGATGTGTATATAAGGTGTATATGAAACATAAATGAATTGTGTGAATGTAGACACACTTTGTTTAATGCACAAAGTTATAAAAAATATTGTATTAAATGACCCTCAGGCTGTGTGTATAAGGTGTATATGTAACATAAATGTATTCTGTGCTTATATTTAGGCTCCATCACCATGATATCTCATTATGGTATGCAATTATTCCAAAATACGGAAAAATCCCATATCCAAAATACCTCTGGTCCCAAGCATTTTGGATAAGGGATACTCAACCTGTATAGGCCCCCACAGTGCCATATACACATATGCCCCCACCGAGCCAGACACCGAGCCCCTACAGTGCCACACACTCGTATGCCCCCACAGTGCTGTGCACTTGTATGCCCCCACAGTGCCAGACACTCAAATGCCCCCACAGTGCCAGATACACCTATGCCCCCACAGTGTCAGATGCCCCTACAGTGCCACACACTCGTATGCCCCCACAGTGCTGTGCACTTGTATGCCCCCAAAGTGCCGGACACTCAAATGCCCCCACAGTGCCAGATACATCTATGCCCCCACAGTGTCAGATACACATATACCCCCACAGTGCCAGACACACATATGCCCCATGTTGATTTTACTATTAAAGGCAGCACTTTTAGGTAGATTCACTTTTAGAGGCGACAGCTATCCCCCCACCCCCATGTAGTTCAACAACAGCAGGGATGCCCAATAATGATCAAAGAATGCAGCAGCAGCAGCCACTGTAATTGGCGCCGGGGTCCAGCACCGCACCACAATACAGGCAGGAAACTCTACATAAACTACACCCCCCAGCAGCCGCTGCTGCATATTGTGAACGTTACTGGGCATCCCTGCTGATGAGGAACTACACGGGGTGGGGGTATAGCTGCTGCCTCTAAAAGTAAATCTACCTACTGCCCGTGGGTGGCACCTCTGGGCGGCGCCCCCCCACGGCTGGTGCCCCTGGCGAGTGCCATCCTGGCCAATAGGAAGATACACCCCTGCTCATTGACACTACTGCTTGTACAAGAAAAACTCTATATTGTGGCAATGGTTGTAAAACTGATTGCTAACACAATAGGGTGGCCAGGTGGCGTCAACAATGATTTATGAATTTTAGGTAAGCTATAGAATATCAGACACACTAATATATGCATCATAATAATCAAAGTCCAAAACCACTACGCCCCCCCCCCCCCCCCCCTTTGTTGGCCAAATGAATTACTATGTCATCATTCTTCTGTAGAGATGTTATAGCCAATCTTTGTTCCTTCATGAGATTATACCGATGATAATATGATTTAAAGTACACTCACGTATATATATTCCTTCTCAACCATACATAGGAAATTTTTAATAGAAGCGTTAGGGGTCATTCCATGAAAATGGTCTTTTTATGTATAGTTTGTTGCCAGTTTTCATGACAAGCTTTGCATCAAAATTAAAGCAAGTCATGTACCACACAAACAACATTTACTTTGCACAAAATATTCAAACACATGCTCAAAATTGATAAAGGCTCCAAGGAGCCGAAACGCGTCAGTGAAAGACCTTTGCTGCTGCCTACCCAGGACTCTGTGAGAGGGGGGACTCCTGTTGCCGGGAAGTACCAGAAAAGATCCCTTAAACCACTTGTGAGAATTGGTGTGCATTAAACACCATCACCTGAGGTACGCTGCTAAGGTTATGTTTTTACATTGTCCTCAATAAAACTGTATTACACTATCGTTGCCTTTTCTGTTCTCTTATCTGAGATACCCATTCCCAGAGTTAAACAGAGGGAGGAGAAAGTTTACAGTCGATTGCTTTGAAGGACATAGAAGAATTCTTGGGCTAGAGTTGGTGATTAAGGACATTTTAAATGGACTCTCTGACTGTAACTGGGCCATTTTAAATGGCCATTACAGCTAGGCTTTGCATCACGGACATTTTACTCCATAGGGGTTTGCGCTGTATCCATATTTTCTTCATTTTCTATATGTTGTGGCCCTGCAGATGGGCTTTAGGATAGAGCTAAACTTTTAATTATTCTGTACATGCTCAAAATAATATATTTCACATTATCTGTTTAGTCAAAATGTAACGTTTGTTACCATGGAATGACCCTTAGAATGAAGAGGATCGAAATGACTCTAATTTCTTGGTAGTGCACTATGTCCCATGTTTGGTTGGGACTCCCTGTACTCAAAATATTCCCTTAATCATAATTTGTGGAGCATTTTATAAAGGTCAAAATCCAAAATCATCACCCACTTTCCCTCCCCTTATGGGGCCTTTTTATCTCTCGTGTTGTCTCTCCAGACACCCCTAAAAAATAACCAGAACCACTCGGGTGCAGGTGCTCACTTTGTTAGACTTACTGAAGGCGATGCTGAGAAAGCTCTGTATGCGGCACTGTGCAGTGTAATGAAGGACGGAATGAAAATAGCCTTTTTATTATCGTTTGATATTTAATGTACTTTTATGGATGGGTCCTGATCAGGATCGTTGTACAGGCAGTTTTTGTTCATGATGTACTAATGTTAGATCCTTTTGTCTTCCAGATAGAAGCTCCCAACGAGTGAAGCTTGCAGCTCCCCTACTAGAAACTAAAGGAAGCTTTTCAACCAGCCAATATGCCGGACTGGTGACTGCGGTGGGAAAGCGGGCTGACGCGGGTCGCAGCGAGGTAGCATCTGTGTCAGGCTCCCGGCTGCGACCCACGATATTGGTGTAAAGACGGTATAAAATTGGGTAAAAAACACACACATAAGTTCAGTAATTAAACTCCAACCAGACCCTTCATTCACACCACCCAATAACAGCAAACCAAGATTTAAAACACAGACCCAGAGCTGTTATATTTGCTGTGGGTTCTGTGTTTATGGCAATAGGGGCAGGGGTGTTTATCTTTTAAGCCCAGGGAAGCCATACAATTTGAGGATAGGACATGTGTGTCTTACCTGCTTGCATTTCTGCACTGTAATTTGGTGCTGCTGAATGCATGTGACTAATCAAACAGAGCAGCTGTGAGGACCTTCCTTAAGAAGGCAAGGTTGGAGTGTTGTTTGCCTGTCAGTCTGTAAATGGGAGGAGGAGTCTAAGATATAAAAAGACTGTCTGTGTAATTTATCTTGATGACCATAAAGCTGGCCGGTGACTAGGCAGAAGGTCTCTGTTTGTGATAGGTTTGATTGGGAGCTTTTGTGAGGAGCTGGGACCCAAAAGGGGGATACACATGTAGCGATGTGTGCTTAATTTCAAAGCAATCTGTCTAGATTGCTTAGAAATTAAGCACACATCGCTCCATGTGTAGAGGCAGAGCCGGCGGAACCCGCTCAGCAAAGGGATGCAGTGCAGGGAGGCGCATGCCTGGAGAGGTGCTCTCACTGCTCTGCATCCCTTTGATGTGCGCTGCTGCTGCCAGCTGCGCCTATCACTGTAAAGGCATACCGGCTCTTCAAGACCCTACTCCAGCCAGGCCGCTGATGTATTCTCCTCCCTTCCTGTACCAGCGCAGTGGCACTAGCAGTGGGAGGTGTGTGGGCGGGACTGACGAACAAAGGACGGCTCCGGAAGCAGAGAGCTGCAGTTAGTACTGACTGCAGTACTGCCAGGAGCCACTAGATGCCCCCACATCCATGGAGCCATCTCATCACCTGACAGAACAAAAGAGAGACTGCCCGGGAGGTTGTGTCTATCAGAGGAACTAAGTGAGTATTTTGTATGTGTGATTATCTAGCTATCATCTATATATGTGTCTGTCTGTCTTTCTGTCTATTATCTATCTATGTGTCTGTCTGTCTGTCTGTCTGTCTTTCTGTCTATTATCTATCTATCTATGTGTCTGTCTGTTTTTTTTTTTCAATCTGTCTCTCTTTGTTGAAGGGGTCTCTGCCTGCTATAATGTGTACAATGTGGACTCTTGCCTACCGTAATGTGTAAAATGGGGACACCTGCCTGCACTAATGTGTAAAATGGGGACACCTGCCTGCCGTAATGTGTAAAATGCGTACACCTGCCTGCCGTAATGTGTAAAATGGGGACACCTGCCTGCCGTAATGTGTAAAATGGGGACACCTGTCTGCCGTAATGTGTAAAATGGGGACTCTTGCCTGCCGTAATGTGTAAAATGGGGACTCTTTCCTGCCGTAATGTGTAAAATGACAGTCGGTGTACCGACAGCCGTGAATCAAGTTCCTTCTGTACGCTATGCGCGGTGTAAATGTGAACAAAATTGTGCTACTGTATGGAGTAATTTGAATTGGTACTATTGTCTGACCACGCCCCACCTGTTTTTTTGCGGCGTGCAACTTCATATTGCATGGTCCCTTTATTAAGTATGGGAGAGAGGGAGCAAATTTATAGTTTGCAGGAGGGCGCCGAACACCCTTGTACCGGCCCTGTGTAGAGGTGTTGGCGTCAATAAAGCGCGCCCCGTGCGTCGCTTTTGCCGGCTCTAGATTTGGCAGCATGCATGCCAGATCTAGTCAGATCGCTCACTTCACCGCTGGGTGTGATATAGATAAGTGAATACACAAAATGGAAGCTGGATGTCAGTTTGTCTACTGTTCAGAAAATAAACTGTGGCTTTGAGAGTGATTATTATATGTTTGCAGAAACTGTGATTTTTAGCCTAAACAAGAAGTGAGAGCCATCTGCACAGTATGTCATGAGACTCCTACGCACGCTGCGCAACCCTGGAGCGTGGCTACATCTGTATCATCTTATAGCATAAAGAAGATAGAGGGTGTGAAAATTCTTGGAAATGTTTTGCCACTGGCTGCTCTACCACTTTACAGTATGTCATAAGACTGTGGTTAGTTAGTGGTCTGCAGAATAGGGAATTGTATCCTGCAGACTAAAGAGAATTAAAAGTAGGTGAGAGGTAAAATGGATTTCACACTTGCTTACTTTTGAAAAATCCATTCAGATTGTGAAAGTAACACCTATAAGCACGGACGTGTACTGCTACATATGATAGGCATGTTATAAAAATTACTTACATCCAAATGTAAATGATCCTGAAAGTTAGTAAGAGCTACTTGTTAAAGAAATGACACTGATATATTTCAGGATTTGTTTGTGCATTATGTTTTGCAAGAGGTTGCATATACTGTAAGCGGCCACGAGAAACCTTATTTAAAATGCATGAAGCCAAAGGGATCATTGTGCCTTATAACCAATGCAGGGCAATGGCACTGATGAGCCCATCTGAATGTACACTGCTCAAAAAAATAAAGGGAACACTTACACAACACAATGTAACTCCAAGTCAATCACACTTCTGTGAAATCAAACTGTCCACTTAGGAAGCAACACTGATTGACAATCATTTTCACATGCTGTTGTGCAAATGGAATAAAGAACAGGTGGAAATTATAAGCAATTAGCAAGACACCCCCAATAAAGTAGTTATTCTGCAGGTGGTGACTACAGACCACTTCTCAGCTCCTATGCTTTCTGGCTGATGTTTTGGTCTCTTTTGAAAGCTGGCGGTGCTTTCAGTCTAGTGGTAGCATGAGACGGAGTCTACAACCCACACAAGTGGCTCAGGTAGTGCAGCTCATCCAGGATGGCACATCAATGCGAGCTGTGGCAAGAAGGTTTGCTGTGTCTGTCAGCGTAGTGTCCAGAGCATGGAGGCGCTACCATGAGACAGGCCAGTACATCAGGAGATGTGGAGGAGGCCGTAGGAGGGCAACAACCCAGCAGCAGGACCGCTACCACCACCTTTGTGCAAGGAGGAACAGGAGGAGCACTGCCAGAGCCCTGCAAAATGACCTCCAGCAAGCCACAAATGTGCATGTGTCTACTCAAATGATCAGAAACAGACTCCATGAGGGTGGTATGAGGGCCCGACGTCCACAGGTGGGGGTTGTGCTTACAGCCCAACACCGTGCAGGACGTTTGGCATTTGCCAGAGACCACCAAGATTGGCAAATTCGCCACTGGCGCCCTGTGCTCTTCACAGATGAAAGCAGGTTCTCACTGAGCACATGTGACAGACGTGACAGAGTCTGGAGACGCCAAGGAGAACGTTCTGCTGCCTGCAACATCCTCCAGCATGACCGGTTTGGCAGTGGGTCAGTAATGGTGTGGGGTGGTATTTCTTTGGGCGGCCGTACAGCCCTCCATGTGCTTACCAGAGGTAGCCTGACTGCCATTAGGTACCGAGATGAGATCCTCAGACCCCTTGTGAGACCATATGCTGGTGTGGTTGGCCCTGGGTTCCTCCTAATGCAAGACAATGCTAGACCTCATGTGGCTGGAGTGTGTCAGCAGTTCCTGCAAGACGAAGGCATTGATGCTATAGACTGGCCCGCCCGTTCCCCAGACCTGAATCCAATTGAGCACATCTGGGACATCATGTCTCGCTCCATCCACCAACGCCACGTTGCACCACAGACTGTCCAGGAGTTGGCGGATGCTTTAGTCCAGGTATGGGAGGAGATCCCTCAGGAGACCATCCGCCACCTCATCAGGAGCATGCCCAGGCATTGTAGGGAGGTCATACAGGCACGTGGAGGCCACACACACTACTGAGCCTCATTTTGACTTGTTTTAAGGACATTACATCAAAGTTGGATCAGCCTGTAGTGTGTTTTCCCACTTTAATTTTGAGTGTGACTCCAAATCCAGACCTCCATGGGTTAATAAATTTGATTTCCATTGATCATTTTTGTGTGATTTTGTTGTCAGCACATTCAACTATGTAAAGAACAAAGTATTTAATAAGAATATTTCATTCATTCAGATCTAGGATGCGTTATTTTAGTGTTCCCTTTATTTTTTTGAGCAGTGTATATATCTTTGATTTATTTTGTTTCCCCAAGAATGTAACAGCTGCATAATGGAGGTAAGGTGAAATCAGGGAGATTGCAGGTCTATTCAGGGAGTCAGGGAGATTGCTACTATTTCAGGGAGTCTCCTGCAGAATGAGGGAGGGTAGGCAACTATGATGTATTTTTATATTAAACAGTCATAATTACAAGATGTTGAGCTAATTCAATGGAAATTCCCCATAAGGGGAGTATATAAATTAATAATATATTCTGATAAATGAATTGTGATTGGTCTCTTTACAGTATATGGTTGGCCTGTTAATTTGATTGGATCATGTAATGCTGTAATGAAAGTATATAAGATGAAACCAAGGTGTAAATGTTCAGTTCATTATATTCTTTTATCATGAGCCCTGTGAACTTCACAATGCAATAAATTTACCAAAGAGACATCATTATTCTTCAATTACTTTAAACGGCGCTATCAGGTGAAGTGAGCGTTTTTTGTTTTTTTTCCCCCTCGCTCAGCACATATTGCGCTGTGTGCTGAGTGTCCAGAGATGTGTGCTGAGCGATTTGTGCTACATTGCTCAGCACACGTCTCTGGGAGAAATCTCTACGTGCCCCCCATTTGTCTGCGCCTTATACGAAAACTAACTGTATAATGGATACTACTCTCCGATTATCCTGACAAAATAAACTGTAGTGCACAAGTCCAGAGTTAGTGTGTGCTTCCACTATACAACTATGTTTTCGCAATATATATATATATACTGTATATATATATATATATATATATATATATATATATATATGCAGGAATCGTCTATCACAGTCATAAATGCAGCTTGCCCGCTGCCGCCTCTTGTATACAAAATGCTGGTTATATGGCAATGGTCAAGTGGCACTCCAGGGTCTTTGATGTAATAAACAATGGGACCTCACCCCCGGATCTGCAACGTTTCGGTTCTTTAATAAAATCTTCGTCAGGCATAAACAACAATAAAATACATCTTACCTTTATAGAAAAGTATCACCATGTGAGACAGCCCCAGGGAGTACAGCTGACCGGACTTCTGCTGACATCGCGGACTGGTTACATGATGTCCAATTTATCCCTTCACCACACAAATATAGCAGCAGAGTAAGTAACATACTGAAATACAAATGGAACAACTCATTTTAGAATAAATCTAGAGCAGAGGTGGCCAAAAGGTAAATCGCGAACTACCGGTAGCTTGCGGAGCATCCGCTGGTAGATCGCAACAGACTTAACAGAAAATAACTGTAAGGAGCCTGCCGCCACTGCTTCTCTTCATAGTTCCCACGGAAGCAGTGTGCGGGTGACGGAATGAAGTCACCCGCGATGTGAGGAGCCTGAGCGCTAGTTGGATCCAGTTTGATCCAGCTGTCGGTGGCGACAACAGGAGAAGCAGCCAGCGGGAGGCCATGCAGCGTGAAAGCGGGAGCCGTGACTGTGGGGAGACTGAGGACTGAAGCTAGGCAGCCTGACTTGTCAGGTAAGTTATGCAAAGGGGGGTTTCTTCACAAGGAGAGGGATGATCTGCAAAGGGGGGATCTGCACAGAGCGTGGTATCTTCACAAAGGGTTTTTTTTTACACAAGGGCGGATCTTCAAAGGTTGAAAGATTTGTACAGAGAGGATTATTGTACAGGGGGCTATTATGCAGGGGACTGGAAGGGGGTATCTGCAAAGTGGGGGATTTGCAAGGAGGCGGTTATTGTACAGGGGGCTATTATGCAGGGGAGTGGAAGGGGGGTATCTGCAGAAGGGGGATTAGTACAGAGGGGGTAATTTGATGTAATTCTTAGTGCTATTTTTAAATGTGCATATTATTATTGGTGCTGTTATTTGATGGCATCATTATTAATGCTATTTTTAAATGTGAGTGTTACTATTGGTGTTATTTGACGCCGGTAGATCACCAGTAAGTAAGTGGACAAAAAGTAGATCCCAGGTCCAAAAAGTCCGGCCACCCCTGATCTAGAGCCTTACAATGTATCAAAAACGTCTCAGCATATAGAAACATTTGTAACATGCATAGATAGTAACTAACTCAATGTATATAAATTGATGCAGACAGATTAAGAAAAGCTCAAACGTAATCTACAATAGGGATCATATTAAAAGGCTCTTGATCAGCAACATAATCACATTTATAGAAAACAATTAAATGACAAGGCTTCATTCAACCCCTTTGGAGCTATCGTATTTACCGATCATTCCAACAAGCCTCTCTTTGTAATAATAGCTTATGTCTGTCAACTCTCCTCCTACCCTCAGGAATAAAATCTACAGATGGAGCCACATTAATCGTGGCTCCGTCTGCGACTAGGTGCGCTCGGCGAGGCACACCGCCAGGAACGAATGGGATGCGCATGCGTCGTAGACGCGCATGCTTCCCAGTCAAAGTGAATGGAGCATATCTGTACGCTCGGCGGCATGCTGAGGCACAGGCACTCCTAGGCACGCTGCGCGCCCCTGCCTGCGATGCAGCAGCGTGGCTCCATCTGTATCATTTTATAGCATAAAGAAGATAGAGGATGTGAAAATTCTAGTTTGATGGCGCTCCATTGCTGCGCCATACGTTCCCTGAAAGAGCAGGTGGTTTTGCCTATATAATATACAAGGGCATCTTATACAGTACAAGTGTGAAGTGCAAGTTAGACAATATTTGATCTTAATAATTTTACCAGAATGAGGGAGCACCAATGTATCACATGTCTCCAGGTAAATACATGTAGTGCACCCCAAACATTTATAATTACCTGGTCTTTTTGTTAAAAAATGTTTAGCAGATACAGGCCCAAGATCAGATACATCATTATGCACTACCATATCCCTGATATTACGGCCTCTTTTGTAGCAAGGCAAAATGCGCTTATGGGACAATGATGGTAAATCAGGATCAGTTTGAACAGTAGGACAGATGTGCATGTCCTTGGATATCAACTTTTTACTAGAGGTCATATATTGATTAACAAAAATCATAGAATCATCCATTTTATTGGTAGAGGATACTTTAGATGACCTAATTCTAGGTTCAAACATTGCTATATTTCTGGCCTCCTTTAACAATCTGTGAGAATAACCCCTTTCTAGAAATCTAGCTGTCATTTTATCCATCTGCAAAGATTCATCTTTTTCATTACTACATATTCGATGTACCCGTAAAAATTGTAAAAATGGTAATCCCTTCTTGTGGGGCTCGGGATGATGACTGGATGCAAGCAAGAGGTTATTACAATCTGTTGGTTTACAGTATAATGAAGTAATTAAGCCAGATTTACCCTTACATACCAATACATCCAAAAGTCAATTTCATGCTCCTGAATATCAAATGTGAGCTTGATGTTAGGATCCTGCCCATTAATATCAGACATCATGTCCAAAAAGGCTTGCTTTGTGTCCCCCCATAGGAGGAACACATCATCAATACAACGCGTGAATTTTAAAAATAATTCTACTGTAATCATCCTTACCAAAAAACAGGGTCCTCTCAACGCTACTGGCGATCCCATGACACACCCGAGTATCTGAATATAATACTCATTATTAAAAATAAATTAATTTCATTTAAGGACTAAATCTAACAACCTGAGGAACAAAGGCACTTCAGGATCTTTATATAAAGGATTACCACTGATCAAATTTTCCACCGCTGCAATACCTCTATCATGCGATATATTTGTGTACAGGCTGACTACGTCAGCCGTACACAACCAATAATCTCAAAGATTTGAGGTAATATCCTATAATTTTTCCAAAAAGGTAAAAATTTCCTTTAAATAGGTGTCCTCACACTGAATGACGGGTCGCAGATAATGGTCCAAATATTTTGATACTTGGTATAGCATAGAGTCCCGAGCTGCCACTATAGGACGTCCCGGTGACTTAGTCCTGTGTTTGTGTAACTTGGGAATAGTATAGGCTTAGGAACCATTAATGCATTCATAGTTCCCTCTTCTAAATGACCCAGGGTAACTGCTTCCTTCAACAGCTCAGACAATTCCTGTATATAAGCCTCAGTGGGATCATGTGACAATTTAGAATACACAGCTTCATCCGATAATTGACGAATATGCTTCATTTTGGTAATCCTGTATGTCTTGTATCACTATACCACCTCCCTTATTAGCGGGGAGGACAGTGTGATCTTTTCTCAATGCAAGTGATTTCAAAGCCTTTTGTTCCGATGCAGTAAAGGGGGGTACACACGGGAGAGATCCGTGTTTAAAATCTAAGCAATATGATTAGATTGCTTAGATTTTAAGCACGGATCTGTCGTGTGTATGCCCCCCAGCGATAGCAAAGCACGGCCCCGTGCATTGCTATCGCCGGTGCTAGCGGGTCGCTCACTACAGCGCTGTGTGAAGTGAGCGGCCCCCCATCCTCACCCCCCCCTCGCTCAGCACACATTGCGCTGTGCTAAGAGGGGGGAGAGATGTGTGCTGAGCGGTCTGTGTTAAGATTGCTCAGCACACATCTCTCCCGTCAGTACTGGCATTAAGATTACTACTTCTCACTTTAGACTCTTTGGACAAAGCCACTTCCAACTACCAAAATTTCTGAATGTCCTCTTTCCTGCGCTCCCCTTAATTGAAAAAACAAAAAAAAGGGAATCTCTACTTATCTTAAACCAGATATTTCTCTCAGTTTTCCACAATCTTCATACCCCCATGTATTGTCAATAAAGGTGTATGTTTTTCAGAAGTGGTACATGTAAAAGAGAAGTCAGGAATACAATCTAGTGTATTAACTTTTTAACTTTAAACGAAAATCACTTCCAACATATGGAGTCTAGTGACCAAAGTATTTATGATAAAATATCTGTTTAATAGTCCAGGAATAATCCAGTAATAAAATCTTCATCAGATTTTACATGTACCACTTCTGAAAAACATACACCTTTATTGACAATACATGGGGGTATGAAGATTGTGGAAAACTGAGAGAAACATCTGGTTTAAGATAAGTAGAGATTCCCTTTTTTTTTGTTTTTTCAATTAAGGGGAGCGCAGGAAAGAGGACATTCAGAAATTTTGGTAGTTGGAAGTGTCTTTTCTTGGGGTGAGGGTAACATCCCACTTCTGAGTGTCCATTGACCTGCAGCTTGGTAGCGCAATTTCTTTATGGTGTGAAATCTCTGTATTTTCTTTGGACAAAGCATCTATTTCCTGAGTCAATGTCCTGGTAAATATCCGTACAGACGTATTTGTAGAAAGAGGATCAAAGTTTGATTTAGCTTTAATAGGACAACTGTCTGCATCAGTTTATATACATTAAGTTAGTTGCTATCTGTGCATGTTACAAATATTTCTATATGCTGAGATGTTTTTGATACATTGTAAGGCTCAAGATTTATTCTAAAATGAGCTGTTCCATTTGTATTTCAATATGTTACTTACTTTACTGCTATATTTGTATGGTGAAGGGTTAAATTGCCCACAAGTCCTTGATGTCAGCGGAAGTCCAGTCAGCTGGACTCCCTGGGGCTGTCTCACATGGTGATACTTTTGTATAAAGGAAAGATGTATTTCATTGTTGTTTATGCCTGACGAAGATCTTAATAAAGAACCGAAACAGTGCAGATCTGGGCGTGAGACCCGTTTTTTTACATCAAAGACCCTGGAGTGCCACTCGACCATATATATATATATATATATATATATATATATATATAGCACTCACTGCTCTCTGAGGAGGACACACCTATGCTATCTGCTGGAATTACTTTTTCCTCCTTGAGACTATGCTGCATACCCTAAAGTGAAGACACTATTGGTCTCCTGTCTACACCTCCTAGAGACAGTGGTGGTTTTCTCAGGATAGGACACCTATCTTTGATCCATCTGTGTCTAAGCCCTCATTTGGACTGAAACTTTTAGAACAAAATACCTTGTGGTTATTAGTACATCTGAGGTACATTTTGTTTCCAGATAGGCCATCCCACGGCATGTCAAGTTTTGTCCAATCTGTATCAAACCATTGAATTTATGTATGAATAATCACTGGCACCTGATCGCTTAACCCCTGAAGTCCTTGGTGATGAAACATGTTGGGTTATTCTGGCTTACGCAACATCAGCATCTTATTGAGATCAAACTCCACTAAAGGAACTCAGTGTATTTAATATGGATGAACTCTCTCTGCACATGTTATATCTGCCCCACCTGCACTGCACATGGTTTGCCCATTAGAGAAAAATGTTGCTGCTGCGATCAGGTCTGAATTAGACCCATAGTGACATGTGCCTATTTCTCACCAGCAGCACCTCACCTTTTCTCTGTTTTGTATTCACTTCCTAATATGTACAGTACTTTCTTGTTTTTGTTTTTATTCCTCTGTACCACTAACTTGAATATAAAAATATATCATAAAAAAAAAATCCCTAGTTTTATATTTCAAGACATAGCTAGCTGAAAAGGGGCCCATGCCAGTTTGTGGCACGTGCCTCCCTTCCACTGAGCCCCTCAATTCTAGGGGACTTCAAGCAGGTGCAGATGGTGGCCACACAATCAGAGTGGTGAGGGAGCAATCTCTACCTACCTCCCAGCCTGAGCCAGAGAGTGAATGGATGTGAATGTTAGAATGCTGATTGGTGGATGGCTGGAGCCATCCACCAATCAGAGTGCTGACAACCATACACCGTATGGAAGCATGTGAAGGGATGGTGTGGGACCATATGGGCGTGTTATGATTTTTTATAATTAGTATCTGTGAATGGATGTATAGGGGTCTGAATTTGGCCAGGGCCTACTATGCTATTAAGACAATCCTGGCTGTCGCTGAACACGCACAGCAGCTCCCCAGCATACATTCTGTATACAGAGAGCTCTGTTTATAACCTCTCTGTAGTGGCAGCTCTGTGATCGTCTTTAAAATAAAATATTCAGCCCATCAGGGGGGTTTCTATGTACTTAAAATCCCCCACTGTGTGCGCCACTGCACCTGTGTTATCTGTTAAACTAAGGGACATGGTATATATAATAGGTGTGGACCACAGCTCTAGTGTTCTGTATCCTGACAATGACACTGCTGTGACTGAATGTACACTTCACAATCCATAATGCAAATGCAGTAATTCATGCAAACATGGTATTTTCTTCAATTTCTACCTTTCCAGCCTGAGCCTTATATATAATGCTGTTTACTCCACCAAGATGCCAGAGGCTTCACTGATTCTAGCTCAAGTTACATGTTATACATAAAAGTATTATTTTGCTGGTTTGGAATGAGATACTCCTAAAATGTGTCACATTGAATGTTTCATGTAGGAATTCAGTTACATAATTAAAATCTAAAGTTCCTGTTTCAACATACTGTACAATACAGCATTAATCAGAGAATGATGTATTCACCATTGTGATTTGTTTTATTGCACTGAAATCTGTCACTCTTTGTAGTCACGCTATTACTAGAATAACCTGATTTTTAACTATACATGGGAAGATCAACAATACAATGGCTGCAGTTTTATTGCTGATCCAAAATATATTCTACCAACCAGTGTCAGACTGGGGCATGAAAGGCCCACCGGGGGAACACAGTGATAGGGGCTTATATTTAGGGGTGTGGCCAGTCTCCACAGGGGGTGTGGAAAGCTACCACATTTGTTTTCCTAACCATTAGAGAATGCATGGGCTGGGGCCCTTTCAGCTTTAGCGTGCTGGCCCGGAGCTACTCGTCACTCCCTGGCCCGCAGCGGCTGCGTATGACATCACGCAGCCGCTGCGGTCAAATCCCGGCACGGACCGGCCACGCCTGCATTGGCCGGACCACTCCTACGAAACAGCGTCCATACGCTGCCGTTCCGCCCCCTCCCGCCCAGCAAATGCCTCTGCCTGTCAATCAGGCATAGGCGATCGCAGCCCAGCTACAGCCTTCGGCCATCTGGCATGCGCCGGCGCACTACGGTGCCGGCGCATGCGCAATGGGTACCCCTTCGCTCGGCTGCGATAAAAAGCAGCGAGCGAATGGGTCAGAGTGACCCCAATATTCACCATTTATGGCGTGTTAAGGTTATTAATATCAATAGGTATGTATATGAATAGATTCAAAACAGGGATTATCTATAAGTGAATTGCAATGAGTTTTGCATTCTCCTTCACATGACCACACGTCGAACAAGCTTTGTCATTTGTTGACGTTATCAGGGTGTGGGAATTTGCATCGACATGGAGCTATGCTGCTCACAATGAGCATTCATATGTTCACCATTAAACCCCTTGAACACAGTAGCTGAGTCGGAATTAACGGCGGGGCGGAAGGGCGGTCGTCCCGGGGCCCCCACACAATGTCCTCACAACTGCAAAAAAAACATTGGAGTAGGAGTACATCATTTACCTGTCTCCTCTCCGTCCTCCTCAGCAGCTGAGATGTTCCATTACAGCTGCAGCTGCCGAGGAGCTTCGCTCACTGCAGTGTGAAGTCGCGCGAGATTCAACATTATCTTGCGAGACTTCACACTGCTGTGAGTGAAGCTCCTCGGTGGCCGCAGCAGTAAAGGAACAGCTCAGCTGCCGAAGAGGACGGAGAGGAGACAGGTAAATTCTGTACTCCTACTCCAATGTTTTTTTGCAGTTGTGAGGACAGTGTGTGGGGGCCCACAAATTTGTTGCCATGGGGCCCCCACAGGCCTTAATCCGGCCCTGTACAGTAGTGTAAGAAAACATAATTTACATGTCAAGATTCCTGACTCCTGAGAAAACTCATCACAGTAGTAGGAAAAAGGTAAACTTTCAGTATTTATAAGGTTAACACATACTTGCCTACTCTCTCAGAATGTCCAGGAGAATTGCTAATTTTCACAGAGAAGATAAATGGCAATTGACCATCACTGACCATTCCATATTGTTTTGATTTTTTATATAAATATAATGGGCCTGATTCAGATGTGAATGCCCGCCATTGACTTTGTTCAAATGCTGCAATGAATTCCGTTACTGGTGTACTTCTTTCCAGACGAATGTACAAGGCTTGAGATGCCCACTGTCAGCATCTGTAGACACGGTAATACCTCCTGGTGCTACTTTAAGCACCACCATTGGTCGCACCAACCAAACTTGCACCAGCCCTATGGTAAGTGCAGATTTTCAGTCTAATTATTGTTTGTTAGCAGTTGAGCATCTGTGTATGCAACTAACTTAAGCATCATGTACACAACACACCCATAACGTGGCCATAAGATGGACCAGCACTGTGAGTCTGTTTAGCCACAGCCCAAGAACACCCAGCACTTTTCCAAGGCATTTCTGTTACTGTGCGTCTCAATCGAGAAAGCAGTAGCACATGCAGTAGCAAAAGTCGCTCCACTCTGTGAGCATCAGCATTGTGTGTGGCTCTGAATTAGGCCCATATCATTGCTGAGGAGTTTCTCACCCTTGTGCTGAGGTTTTTTTTTTCACATTTGCGCTCACAACATTCCTACATCAGTGTTAATTACTTTTTTTTTGCGGTTTCCACACAAATAATACTGTAGCTTGTGTTTTTTCTGAAAACTTTCAGAAAAAATAAGATTTTAATACCTACCGGTAATCCTTTTCTCTTAGTCCGTAGAAGATGCTGGGGATGCTTCAAGAACCATGGGGTATAGACAGGATCCACAGGAGACATGGGCACACTATAAGACTTTGAATGGGTGTGAACTGGCTCCTCCCTCTATGCCCCTCCTCCAGACTCCAGTTATAGGAACTGTGCCCAGGGAGACGGACAATTAGAGGAAAAGGATTAATTTAATGTTTTTTAAAAACTAAGGTGAGATACATACCAGCTCACACCTCAAACACGCCGTACAACATGGCATTCAACAACAACGCATGCAACGGCATGACCAACAACAGTCACAGACTGACTGAACTTAACTCAACATGAGCGTAACTAATAACCAAACTGCAGATACAGCCCGCACTGGGACGGGCACCCAGCATCCTCTACGGACTAAGAGAAAAGGATTTACCGGTAGGTATTAAAATCCTATTTTCTCATACGTCCTAGAGGATGCTGGGGATGCTTCAAGAACCATGGGGTTTATACCAAAGCTCTAGAATGGGCGGGAGAGTGCGGATGACTCTGCAGCACCGATTGACCAAACAAGAGGTCCTCCTCAGCCAGGGTATCAAACTTTCGCAAAAGTGTTTGATCCCGACCAAGTAGCAGCTCGGCAAAGCTGTAATGCCGAGACCCCTCGGGCAGCCGCCCAGGATGAGCCCACCTTTCTGGTAGAATGGGCCTTCACAGATTTCGGTAACGGCAATCCTGCCATAGAGTGAGCTTGTTGAATCGTATTACAGATTCAACGTGCAATAGTCTGCTTGGAAGCAGGAGACCCAATCTTGTTGGGAGCCCACAGGACAAACAGAGCCTCTGTTTTCCTAATTTGAGCCATTCTGGCGACATAGATTTTAAAAGCTCTGACCACATCGAGAGACTTCGATTCCGCCAAAGCGTCAGTATCCACTGGCACCACAATAGGCTGGTTTACGTGAAACGATGAAACCACTTTTGCCAGAAATTGCTGACGAGTTCTCAACTCCGCTCTATCAGCAAGGAAGATTAAATAGGGATTTTTGTGAGACAAAGCCGCCAATTCGGATACCCACCTTGCAGAAGCCAAGGCCAACAACATGACTACTTTCCAAGTAAGGAATTTTAACTCACCCTTATGCAAAGGTTCAAACCAATGAGATTGCAGGAACTGCAACACCACATTCAGATCCCATGGTGCCACTGGGGGCACAAAGGGAGGTTGAATGTGTAGTACGCCTTTCACGAAGGTCTGAACTTCTGGAAGGGAGGCCAACTCTTTCTGAAAGAAAATTGATAAGGCCGAAATTTGTACTTTGATTGAGCCCAACTTTAGGCCCGCATCTACACCTGCTTGCAAAAATGGAGCAAACGCCCCAGCTGAAATTCCTCCGTAGGAGCCTTCTTGGATTCACACCAAGACACATATTTCCTCCAAATACGGTGGTAATGCTTTGCTGTTACTTCTTTTCTAGCCTAAAGAAGTGTGGGAATGACTTCACTGGTAATACCCTTCCGGGCTAGGATTTGGCGCTCAACCGCCATGCCATCAAATGCAGCCACGGTAAGTATTGATACACGCATGGTCCTTGTTGTAACAGGTCCTCTCGTAGAGGAAGAGGCCAGGGATCTTCTATGAGTAATTCCTGAAGATCGGGATACCAGGCCCTCCTTGGCCAGTCTGGAACAATGATTATCGCCTGAACCCTTGTTCTTCTTATCATCTTTATAACCTTTGGAATGAGTGGAAGTGGAGGGAACACATATACCGACGGAAACACCCACAGTGTCACTAGGGCGTCCACTGCCATCGCTTGAGGGTCCCTTGCCTTGGAACAATATCTCTGAAGTTTCTTGTTGAGGCGTGACGCCATCATGTCTATTTGAGGAATTCCCCAATGACTTGTCACTTCTGCAAAGACCTCTTGATGAAGACCCCACTCTCCTGGATGGAGATCGTGTCTGCTGAGGAAGTCTGCTTCCCAGTTGTCCACTCCTGGAATGAAGACCGCTGACAGAGCGCTTGCATGTTTCTCCGCCCAGCGAAGAATTCTCGTGGCCTCAGCCATTGCCACTCTGCTTCTTGTTCCGCCCTGGCGGTTTATGTACGGTTTCAAGACAGGCAGACCGCGAAGAAGATGATCCGCTTGCAGAATGCCGTTGTAAATGGCCCTTAATTCCAGAGTGTTTATGTGCAGACAAGCTTCCTGGCTTGACTATTTTCCCTGAAAAATTCTCCCCTGTGTGACTGCTCCCCAGCCTCAGAGACTTGCATCTGTGGTCACCAGGATCCAATCCTGAATCCCGAACCTGCGTCCCTCCAGAAGGTGAGAACTGTGCAGCCACCACAGAAGGGAGATCCTTGTCCTGGAAGATAGGAATATTTTCCGGTGCATGTCCAGGTGAGACCCGGACCACTTGTCCAGCAGGTCCCACTGAAACACCCTGGCATGGAACCTGCCATACTGAATGGCCTTGTAGGCCGCCACCATCTTTCCCAGCAACCGAGTGCATTGAAGAATCGACACTCCTGCCGGTTTCAGAATTTGTTTTACCAAGTTCTGTATTTCCAGAGCCTTCTCCACTGGAAGAAAGACTCTCTGTAATTCTGTATCCAGAATCATACCCAGGAACGACAACCGTGTCGTCGGAACCAACTGTGATTTTGGCAAGTTTAGGAGCCAACCATGTTGTTGCAGAATCGTCAGAGAGAGTGCAATGTTTTTCAGCAATTGTTCCTTGGATCTCGCCTTTATCAGGAGATCGCCCAAGTACGGGATAATTGTGACTCTCTGCTTGCGCAGGAGAACCATCATTTCCGCCATAACCTTGGTGAAAATCCTCGAAGCCGTGGACAGACCAAACGGCAACGTCTGAAATTGGTAATGATAATCCTGAACCGCAAACCTCAGGTATGCTTGATGTGGAGGATATATGGGAACGTGTAAGTAGGCATCCTTTATGTCGACCGACACCATAAAATTGCCCTCCTCCAGACTGGAGATCACTGCTCGGAGAGATTCCATCTTGAATTTGAATTTTTTTAGAAAGAAATTGAGGAATTTTAGGTTCAGAATCGGTCTGACCGAGCCATCCGGCTTTGGTACCATGAACAGACTCGAATAAAAACCCTCCCCGTGTTGTGACAGGGGTACCTTGACAATGACTTGATTTTGACACAGCTTGAGTATCGCAGCGCATACAACCTCTCTTTCTGGAAGAGAAGCTGGCAAGGCCGATTTGAAAAATCGGTGAGGGGGCACGTCCTGAAACTCTAATTTGTACCCTTGGTCTACTATTTCTAATATCCAAGGATCCAGGTCCGAGTGCACCCAGACCTGACTAAAGAGTCTCAGACGTGCCCCCACCGGTGCGGACTCCCGCAGAGGAGCCCCAGCATCATGCGTTGGATTTGGTAGAAGCCGGAGAGGACTTCTGCTCTTCGGAACTTGCCACAGCCTGTGACCTTTTTCCCCTTCCTCTTCCTCTCGCAGCAAGGAAGGAGGACCCTCGTCCTTTCTTGTATTTATTGGGCCGAAAGGACTGCATCTGATATTGGGGCGTTGTCTTTTGTTGCGCAGGAACATAAGGTAAAAATGACGACTTACCCGCGGTAGCCGTAGATACCAGGTCAGTGAGGCCGTCACCAAACAAGACACTACCGTTAAACGGTAACGACTCCATCGCCTTCTTAGAGTCAGATTCAGCATTCCATTGATGAATCCACAATGCTCTCCTAGCCGAGACTGCCATGGCGTTGGCCCTTGATCCCAAAAGGCCAATATCCCTTACAGCTTCTTTTAAATATGCTGCAGCATCCTTGATATGACCCAGAGTCAAAAGCACGCTATCTCTGTCTAGGGTATCTATCTCAGATGACAAGTTATCTGCCCACTTTTCAATAGCACTACTCACCCATGCCGAGTAGCGAACCCGTAGTGACATAAATGGGTTTTAGTGTATTTTCCTGCTTACGATCCGCAGGATCCTTCAGGGCTGCCGTGTCAGGAGACGGTAGTGCCACCTTTGTGGATAGACGCGATAAAGCTTTGTCTACCGTGGGGGTTGATTCCCACTTTTCCCTGTCCCCAAATGGAAATGGATATGCCAATGGAATTCTTTTGGGAATTCTTGTCAGGATTTTCCCAAGCCTTCTCAAAAAGAGCGTTCAGTTCATGAGAGGGAAGAAACGTTACCTCAGGTTTCTTTCCTTTATACATACAGACCCTAGTATCAGGAACAGCAGGGTCCTCTGTTATATGCAACACTTCTTTTATTGCCACAATCATGTACTGAAAGCTCTTAGCCAGTTTTGGATTCAATCTGGCATCACTATAGTCGACACTGGAATCAGAGTCCGTGTCGGTATCTGTATCCGCTATCTGGGTAAAAGCACGTTTCTGTGACCCCGAAGAGGTCTGAGCTTGTGACAATGCATCCTCCATGGATTTTCTCCATGTCTGGTTCTTAGACTCAGATTTATCAAATCTCTTAGACAACCGAGCCATATTTGCATTCAAAACACTCAGCATATTTACCCAATCATCCGTCGGCGGTGCCGACACGGTCACTCTCACAGTCTTTTCTGACCCCACTCCAGCCTCCTCCTGGGAAGAGCACTCAGCCTCAGACATGTCGAGACCCACGTACCAACACCCCCAACCACACTGGGCTATAGGAGACAGACCCACAACAAAGCCTGTAAGAGAGACACAGAGGGAGTTCTGCCAGCTCACAACCCAGCGCCTGTCCCGGTACTGAAGCGAGTAAAATACTACTCAGACCTGTTAGCGCTTTTATATGTAAATAATTAGCACCAAATTTCTTTCTTGTACAATAGTGTGGGAGGCCAGGCGCAGCGTTCTCTGCAGCTTCTGTGAAGAGAAAATGGCGCTGGTCAGAGCTGTGAGGGCTAAGCCACGCCCCCTTAATGGCGCATTTCAATCCCGCTTAAAATACATATTTTTACTGGCGGGGGTCCGTAATTAGTGCCTAGGCACTGTTTACACATCTGTCAGTCGCTTTTTGAGGGTCCTATGCTGCCCAGGGCGCCCCCCCTGTGTCCTGCACCCTGCAGTGCCGTTCTCATGTGGGGTACCTCAAAAGCCGTCTTCTGCCGTCACTGAAGTCTTCTGATCTTCCTTTACTCATCCGGCTTCTGTCTTCTAGCTATGTGAGGGGGGTGACGGCGCGGCTCCGGGAACAAGCAGCTAGGCGCACCAAGTGATCGAACCCTCTGGAGCTAATGGTGTCCAGTAGCCTAAGAAGCAGAGCCTTTGAACTCAGAGAAATAGGTCTGCTTCTCTCCCCTCAGTCCCACGATGCAGGGAGCCTGTTGCCAGCAGGTCTCCCTGAAAATAATAAACCTAACTAAGTCTTTTTTCTGAGAAACTCTGGAGAGATCCTCAGTGTGCATCCAGTCTCACTGGGCACAGAATCTAACTGGAGTCTGGAGGAGTGGCATAGAGGGAGGAGCCAGTTCACACCCATTCAAAGTCTTATAGTGTGCCCATGTCTCCTGCAGATCCCGTCTATACCCCATGGTTCTTGAAGCATCCCCAGCATCCTCTAGGACGCATGATAAATTTCATTAGTCTTTTTACTCATTCTAATTTCTAACACGTCAACCTTTAATCAAAATGGGCAGCAAAAAATATTTGTTTTCTCTAAATTGAATTGAAAAAATGGAACATAAAGCCAATGTGATTTATATCCGTCTTACAAACACCAAGACCAAAATTGTTGTGGATTCTATGCAAAAATGTTCACATTTTTGCAGTCTCAATTTAAACGCTTGCTATGTTTAGGAAGAATATAGCAGCCCAACAAGACCTACCATTTTATAAACTAGACAATCTACAACATTAAATGAGGGATACAATATGGAGCAGATATGGGCTTTATTTTATGTGTACTGATAATAACACACCATTGCACAACTCTGGAGCAGCAAATACTGACAAGAACACAAAAGGGGGCTCATCTAACACCCCAATTACATGTAATAAAAGAAGTTCCTGACCAATTACCTCTCACAACCATAGATGAATTAACCAAAAAATAGCACAAAATTAAACAATAAAACATGTAAAAGAAAAATACACATAATTTGTGATATTGTAAAAAAAAACTACCAAAAGTGAATCATCCTTATTAGGGCTTAGGGCCTAATTCAGACCTGATCGTTAGGGTGCGTTTTTTGCATCCTTGCGATCAGGTAGTCACCGCCTACAGGGAGAGGGGGAAATCGCTGTGCGGGGGTGCGATCACATGTGAAGGAGAGCTGCACAAACAGAAGTTTGTGCAGTCTCTGCACAGTCCAGGACTTACTCTTCCAGTGCGATGATCGGGGCCGGAGCTGATGTCAGAATCCCTCCCTCAAAACGCCTGGTGCCTCCTGCATTTCTGTGGACACTCCTTAAAAACGGTCAGTTGCCACCCACAAATGGCCTCTTCCTGTCAGTCACCTTGCGATCGCCCGTGTGATCGCTTTTCTCGCACAACCCGTCACTGCCCGCCGATCCCCGTCACTGCGGACCGACGCGCCTGTGCATTGCGGTACATACGCATGCGCAGTTCAGAGATGATCGCAGGCTGTACAAAAACGCAGCCTAGCGATCAGGTCTGAATTAGGCCCTTAAACACAGCTTTAAATACAGTGATGATACAGATATTCTCTGGACTTTCCACCGATATACAGTAGATCACAGATCAACAGACGTATGGTTCGAATGATGGAGACATGTGATACAAGTTCTTTATGGAAAGTGGTATTTTATTCCATACATCAGGGATTAAAATCTATATCCCACCATGGAGGGGCAGATAGTGCCACACACAAACAGATGATAGTCTCCAAGTGTTGGCCAAATCACCAAAAGTGTCTATTGTCAACCAAGATGTAATAAGGAGTGGTGTGGCAAGTCAGAATCTTCTAGTTCCAAACACCAGCGCGATTTGACTAGAGATGTGTGGTTTGGTTTCCAAGGAAACTGAAACCACCCAAACTTCCAGTTTCCGAGCACTTCTGACCCCAGGCTCAGTATTTCCCACGAGATTGGGTTCTGAAAGCAAGGCAATATGTCCTCATCTTGGCATTGGATCTTGTGTGTTTTGGATTCGATACAATTCCCCCCCTCGTGATTCGGCTCCATTAAATATAGAAGAGAGGGAGAGGGTGTGGGGCAGGCTGCAGTGTGATTAAGGACTACAGTGACTGTGATTATGGGCGACTGTGACTGTTATTATGGGCTGGTACTGTGTCACACACACCAGGGGTGCATCAAAGAAGGAGGAGGCCCGTGTGCAGTCTCCGTCTGGGCCCCCTCCTTTCTAGCTGGCAGATATATAGACTCTGGGTACTAGGGTCACTAGGAGACCATAGCGCTGTCCCAGAGTCTAGTGCGCAGGTCTCTGGGAAAAAGGTGCAGTGATAATTTTCTTGATGATTTTCCTACTGCACATGCACGAACCGACTGGAAAATGGCCACCGCTCCATTTTCTCCGTGATTTCAGCAGCACTGCTGCTGTTGACCTGGGACTCCAGAGGGTAAGTACTGAAAACATGGGTGCAGTGTGTGCAGCAGTGTGGCTCCCGGGGCCCCGTGTGCACTGCACACACTGCACCCATTATAGATATGCCAGTGACACACACTCAGTGTCACCAGTGAAATAGGGCTGTGGGCTGCATCACTGTCTTTGACTGTGTCAGTGTCGTCATCATCATCATCATCAATGAAGGGCTGTGGGCTGCAGTGTAAGGGTTGCAGGCTGCAGTGTCAGTGTCATCATCATCATCATCATCATCATCACCACCACCACAGAACTAGGGCTGCAGCACTGTCTGTGATTGTGTCAGACTGCACGGTGTCATCAGTGAGGGGCTGTAGACTGCAGTATGACTGTCAGTGAAGATTAAGGGCTGTGTGCTACCATGTCAGTGTCATCAGTGAAGGGCTGTGGGCTGCAGCACTGTGACTGTGTCAGTGTTAGGAAAATCATCACTATAAAAAAAAGTGTGTTTTCAGGACAAGTTCAGGCAGTGCATTTAAAAAATAACGTTCAGTACATGTACTGTTAGTTACTGCAGTATTGAAAAAAATAAATCATGTATTGTTGTTCAGGCACTGAACTTAAAAAATAATGTTCAGTACAGGTGCCACTGTTACTTACTGCAGTGTAAAAAGCTCTAGAATGCTTATTACTAACACAACCAGGCATCTTCTTCTGCAGCCTCATATGATGATGCATCACCATCTCGCTCTGGGTCTAGTAGGGGTGTCACCTTTAAAACAGACAATTCAGTCCGACCCAAAAAAGGCTGAAGAAACTGTGTGTTCACAAATCCCTGAGTAGAGTCTATGGTGTCCATGTTAGCTACTGTATGTGTGAGTCTGGCATTACTGACATTGTACTCATAGAGAAGCCTCCTTCCACCATTTCTGCACCCTCTGAACATGTGGGGATGAGCAGTACAGGTAAATATGGTGACATAACAGAAATTGAGGATGCTACTGTAGAAGTGCAACATGCTGAGGGGGGGATATTTGTGTATCTGATGCTAATGAGGATGTTGATGATGAGCATGTTGATTGTGTAAGTCAGCCACAAGTGGCAGCAGTTCTTGATAAGAAGGCCATTGTCATGCTTGTGCAAAAGACCAAAAAAATCCACCTTATATGTGTGAAATTAGTTTTACTCAAATCCTGACAACAGTTGTCAAGCCATCTTTAATGTTTGTATAGCCAAAGTAAGTAGAGGTAGGGATGTTAACCATCTAGGAAGCTCATCCTTGTTATGTTATTTGCAGTGAGTTCAGCAAAGTTTTTGTCAAAATGTGAAAAATCTAAATTTAAAAATACTGTAATACCATGCAGTCAAGTATCAGCTCCGCCACCAACATCTTCTTCATCATTCTCTTCATTAATGATTAGAGGAATACCTGTAAACAATTTGCAATGGCTAACTGACTTCTCCCCTTTCCAGGATTCCCCAGAAGTATCCCTGTGCGCTAGGGCTGCTGCTGCTGATGGAGGTGAATCTTCATCCCAGAAGGGGGCCAAGAAGACTAGTAGTTACAAACAATTGGCTGTGAAACAGTCCTTTGCAAGAGGAAGCAAGTATGAAAGCTGCTCTCCAGTTGCACAGGGGATCACTAAAGCAAGGCTAGTATTAAGGGGCTAATTCAGGTGGGATCACAAATCACGATCCGGCCGGAATTTTTGCAGGGGTGCCACGAGCGCATGCGTCCTCATTTTCTGCAGGGGGCCACACAAAATGCCAGCTCATTCACAGACATTCTACTCTCTGTATCACTGGCTTCTATCAGTGTCAACCTGATAGAAAAACTCAGGGATGTTATAGCAAAATGGCTTACCTCTGTAGCATTTGTCATTTATGACAAAGCAAGTAATATTGTAAGAACATTACAACTGGGTGAATTTGAATGTGTCCCATGTTTTGTGCACACAATAAACTTATTAGTACAGATTTTTTTTTTAAATGGCAGGATCATGCAGGAGATGCTGTCTGTGGTCCAAAAAATTGCAGCGTACCCTGCATTGTCAATATGTCCAGGATGCATTGCAGCGTGCGTTTCACCTGGAACACACATCTGGGGGCCAGACCACAATGCATGTCAGTTATTGTTTGACGATCACCAGACCAGGGCTGTAACTAGGTGTGTGCCAGTGGTGCCTTGCCCACAGCGCACATGCACTGTTGGCGCAGAACCACTGACATCACGGCCCAGTTGGAGAAGGTGCCCGGCCGCTACCGCAGCGGTGTGAAAGAGAAGCTGCGGCAGGCAGTGGAAATTGGACGCTGCCTGCCGAAATAAGGGTAGGCTGTGGGAGGAGGACACAGAGCAGGGTGAGGACAGAAGCTCCTCCTCCTTTACTCTGTGTGTTCTCTGCTACGGCTTCCGCCGCTTGGGGGGGGGTGCCCATCTATTATTGTATGCCTGATTAGTTGTTGGCTGGGTGGGGGTGCGGGTGGATGGTGCTGGGAGGGGAGCAGGTTTTTTAATGTGCCGCTGGGCCAGGAGTGGCGACAGCCCTGTCGCCTGCACACAGACAAGTGCGGGTGATGGTGATGTGGAAATGCACTGGGTCCCGGCGTTGTGGTGAGGGGGGCTGGCGGTACAGTGTTGGCTGGGGTCATGGGTATGAGACAGTTTGTGCTGGGGTAGTGGGGAGGCCGGGAGCGGTCTGTGCGGCCGGGGTGTGGACGGCGTGTTGGCGTGACTGTGTGTCCGCGGCGTGCCTGCAAGGCAACAGATGGTGGGGGGGTTAGTGGCGGGCTGGGTTGTGGCTGTCTGTCCCGCCGTGGTGGGGAAGGTGGGTGCGGAAGGTGGTGGTGGGTTTGTGCAGATGACGGGAGGGGTGGTGTGGGGTGCGGCTGGCTGGGCGGCCATGGTGCGTGTCCCTGCCACGGAAGGATGTGGGTGGTGTTGTGGGGCGGGTGGGATCGGTGCTGTGGGGTTAGGGTGGGCAGAGTGTACTGCATGTGGGAGTTGGTAGAGGGGGGTTTAGGGGTGTGTGGTCTGGGTGTCAGTGGGTTGTAGGTGCCAAGGGAGGGGTCCATGCTTACCTGGCACTGTGGGGCATCCATGCACTGGTGGCTTGTGGCTGGGGGGGTCTGGGACTCCAGGTCGACAACAAAAAGGTCGACACACCTTAGGTCGACGACAATTGGTCGACACACCTTAGGTCGACATGGACAAAAGGTCGACACGGACAAAAGGTCGACAGGAACAAGGTCGACATGGAAAAGGTCGACATGAATTTTTTATGTTTTTTTGGTGTCGTTTTCTTTGTAGAGTGACCGGGAACCCCAATTAGTGCACCGCGTCCGCTCGCCATGCTTCGGGCATGGTGCCTTCGCTCCGCTCCGCACAGATTGCCATTCCAATCGTAGTCCACGTGGATCGTTAAGTATGAAAAGGTTCCAAAAAAGAAAAAAATTGTGAAAAACTCATGTCGACCTTTTTCCATGTCGACCTTGTTCCTGTTGACCTTTGTCCATGTCGACCTAAGGTGTGTCGACCAATTGGTGTCGATCTAAGGTGTGTCGACCTTTTTGTTGTCGACCTGGAGTCCGGATACCATCTGGGGATGGTGGGTGGATTCTGAGGCTGCTGCTCCGTTTTGCTAGTGGTGTGCTGGCACTGGGACAGGGCAGGAGCTGCTAAATCTGCCCAGGTCTGTGACTCCACCCAGCGTTGGAGGGCCAGGCACAGAGTCACATGGCTAATATATAGGAGATAAGAAGTATATTTACTCAAGGTCACATTTTCATATAAAAAAAAAATGATGGTCATCATGGTTTAGAAACACATTTTTAACACAACACATTACTGTATATATTATATATGTATTCTTGTATATGGGTAATGAGATACTAATTTGAGCTATTGGCTTATTTGTTGACATTGCCTATTTATATTTAGGTAATTTTAATTGCATAATAATAAAGGTTACATTTTATTTCTAGGTAGGTTTCAGTGTCCCAAATAGCGAGAGTACTTTTACATTTTGCTTTTGTTTACTCTAACTGAAATTTAAAGGGTGAACCTCCACACTTGCTATACAACATCCGTGATAATGGTTTCATTCTGCTTTGATGGATTTACCTACTAACTAAGCTGTCATACCAGTTAGAGTTCCAGTGCTTACGATCACTCTTTTTCCCCTGTTCCCTGATTTACATACATACAGAGCCGGCCATATGCATAGGCAAACTAGGCAATTGCCTAGGGCATTTGATATGCCATGGGGCATCAGCAGCTTCTGCTGATTAAAATGATATGCGGCATGCCTATATTCTGTATGTAGCATTTCATATACAGATACAGCCACAGTCTTACACTGTATAAAGGCATGCTGCATATCAGTTTATTCAGCAGAATCTGCTTGTGCATCATAGCCACATAGCATTGCAAATAAGATGCATTTTCATTAAAAAAAAAGTGCCCGACGTTAGCATTGAGGCAAGATTTATGAGGACACATCTGTATCCAAGCAGAGGCAGAGGTCACAGTGTCATTGGCAGTGTGAGTGCTGTGTGCATGTGAGTGGGTTGGTTGTGCAGTAGTGTTCGGAATATGTGTAAGGAGCATTATGTGTGTCATGTAAAAATGCATTAATAATGTGCAACATATGTGCAAAGGGGCACTATGTGTGTCATTATGGCCCTCATTCCGAGTTGTTCGCTCGCTAGCTGCTTTTAGCAGCATTGCAAACGCTAGGCCGCCGCCCTCTGGGAGTGTATCTTAGTTTAGCAGAATAACGAACGAAAGATTAGCAGAACTGCTACTAAATAATTCCCTACAGTTTCTGAGTAGCTCCAGACCTACTCCTAGACTGCGATCACCTCAGTCCGTTTAGTTCCTGGTTTGACGTCACAAACACACCCTGCGTTTGGCCAGCCACTCCTGCGTTTTTACCTGGCACACCTGCGTTTCTTAGCACACTCCCTGAAAGCGGCCAGTTTCCGCCCAGAAACACCTACTTCCTGTCAATCACACTATGATCACTCGAGCGAGGAAAAAACGTCGCTCGAGCTTGTGTAAATCTACAAAGTTTTGTGTGAAAGTACTTAGCGTACCATGCGCATTTTTGCAGTTTTTTCACTTAATCGCTGCACTGCGAAAATCGGCATCGAGCGAACAACTCGGAATGATCACCTATGTGTATAAGGGCATTAATAATGTGCGAACTGTTCCTATTTAAAATATAGGGGGTACAAACACCAAAATAGGGACTGCTGTGGGTGAGGGGTGATGGTGCCGGGAAAGAGGTGCAAGGTCAGAGGCGGAACCAGCGGTGGTGCTAGGGGGCACCAGCCAATATCTTGCCTAGGGCATCATATTGGTTAGGGCCGGCTCTGCATACATATGTATATATATATATCTATATCTATATCTATCTATCTATCTATCTATCTATATATATATATATATATATATATATATATATATACAGAGGTGTAGCTAGCTGCCATGGTGCCCGGAGCAAGGGTATGTTACGGCGCCCCCTCACCTGTACTGAATTGGGGGCATGTTACATTTGAAAAGAAAAGTATTTAAAAATCCTAAATTGGTGACAGGGCCGGTTCTAGACCTATTGAAGCTGACCCATGTTTAAAATAGGGAAAATATAGGGGTGTGGCTTCATGGGGATGGGGCGTTGACACAGAATAATAACAATTCACATTACAACACTTATATATGTTACTCTGCAGCTTTAGGGGGTCATTCTGAGTTGATCGCTCTCTAGCAGATTTTAGCAGCATTGCACACGCTAGGCCGCCGCCCTCTGGGAGTGTATCTTAGCTTAGCAGAATTACGAACGAAAGATTAGCAGAACTGCGAATAAAAAATTCTTAGCAGTTTCTGAGTAGCTCGAGACTTACTCCTACACTGCGATCAACTCAGGCCATTTCGTTCCTGGTTTGACGTCACAAACACGCCTACGGCCAGCCACTCCCCCGTTTCTCCAGACACTCCCGCGTTTTATCCTGGCACGCCTGCGTTTTTCCGCACACTCCCAGAAAACGGCCAGTTTCCGCCCAAAAACACCCACTTCCTGTCAATCACACTCCGATCACTTCAACGATGAAAATTCTTCGTTCGGAGGTGAGTAAATCTACTAAGTTTTGTGCTAAAATACTTAGCGCATGCGCTCTGCGTACCATGCGCATGCGCATTTTCGCCTTAATCGCTCCGTTGCGAAAATTGGCAGCGAGCGAACAACTCGGAATGACCCCCTTAATGCAGAGAGAGGTTCTGAAGCAACAGTAGCAGCTGGGACAGAGAGAGGTGCTGCAGCATCAATGTAGAGAGAGAAGCTGCAGCAGCTAGGGAAGCCAATCCCGGGCCATTTTTTTCAATCCCGGGTATTGGGATTGAAAAACGTCCAATACCGGAATTCCCGGGATACCCGGGATTGGCTTTTAACTATGTGGCCGCCCCCTCACCCTGCCCTGCCCCGCCCACCCCACACACAAAACTCACCATTTACTGGGGGCGGGCAGGTGGGGAACATCCTCTGCTCTCTCCTGGTGGCTCCCAGCGGCGAGTGACGGCACAGCGTGACCTCTCACGCTGCGCTGGGGAGCCGGAAGAAGGAAGCCGGGCAGCGTCTGAGCGTCCTGTGGACGCTCAACGCTGATCCCTCAATCCCCGGGATTGGAGCTTCCAATCCCGGGATTGAATCCCGTCCGTTTTTGGCCCAGGATCCCGCCGATCCCGATCCTGGGATTGGCCACCATAGTAGCAGCCTAGCAGCCAGGGCAGAGAGAGGTGATGCAGCAGCCAGGGCAGAGATATTTGATGCAGCAGTCGGGGCAGAGAGAGGTACTGCAGCAGCCAAGGCAAAGAGAGTTGCTGCAGCAGAAGGGGCAGAAAGAGGTGCTGCAGCAGCCAGGGCAGAGAGTGGTGTAGCAGGACAGAAGTAACCCTGCTGCACAGCTACAAGCAGACATTGAGACATATAAAGAGGGTGGGCAAAGCTCCTGCATGTGATGGCTGTCAGTCTCTCCTGCTGTCGTCTCTGGCCTGACATGTACCCTACCTAGTCTCCAAGTCAGAGTCAGTGTACGCTTCTCTGCTTCTGCGTCTGCCTGTACAGCGGCCCACGGTATAGCGTGAAGAGGGAGGAGGGTGTTCAGGCAGCGCGCCCTTTAGGTTTTCCAGTGCCCGGAGCTCGCGCTCCACCGGAGCCACCCTCGCTACACCCCTGTATGTGTATGTATATATATATATATATATATATATCTACTATATAAAAATTAAAATCTGTCATTCTGTCCTTC
This sequence comes from Pseudophryne corroboree, assembly GCF_028390025.1. Lineage (NCBI taxonomy): Eukaryota > Metazoa > Chordata > Amphibia > Anura > Myobatrachidae > Pseudophryne > Pseudophryne corroboree. Next base: position 856,364,469 of record NC_086445.1, on the reverse strand, counting down.
TGTCTGTTTTTCTATACAAATCCAGTTTACAAGCGAAGAATGTGAAATTTTACATACAAGCGTATTAAAACATGGCGGACACAACTAAAACAATTTGAAATCCCTAGCACCCCTAGGGGGCGGACAGCAGTATAGAGTATATCAGGAGACAGCATAACTCCGGAATTGCTGGACCCATGTACTCAAAAATTGGTACACATATGCCTTCCAATCTGCCAACAATCACTGTGGGAGGAAGACACCCCTAGCACCCTTAGGGGTGAACCAGCAGCACTGAATATTTCAGCAGACAGCATAACTCTGGAATGCCTACAGCAATTTACAACAAACTTGGTACACATGTGACTTACACTCTGCAAGCAAATACTATGGGGGTCAGACATGCCGAGCACCCCTAAGGGTGGGACAGCAGCCCTGAGTATGTCAGCAGCCAGCAAAACTGTGGAAGGCCTGGAGCAATTTACACCAAACTTGGTGCACATCTGACTTAAATTCTTGGAACAAACTCTGTGGGGGTTAAACACTCCTATCACCCCTAGGGGTGGGACATCAGCACAGAGTATTTCAGGAGACAGCAAAACTATGGAAGGCCTGGAGCAATTTACACCAAACTTGGTACACATCTCACTTACAATCTGGGAACAAACTCTGTGGGGGTTAGATAACCGTAGCACCCCTAGGGGTGGCACAGCGGCACAGAGTATTCAGGAGACAGCATAAATCCCAAATGGGTAGACCAATTTACAACAAACTGGGTACACATATGACTTACACTAGGGTAAAAAAAATGTGGGGGTCAAACACCGCTAGCACCCCTAGGGGTGGGACAGCAGCATAGAGTATGTCAGCAGACAGCATAACTGTGGAAGGCCTGGAGCAATTAACACCAAACTTGGTACACATTTGACTTACAATCTCGAAAACACCCCATACCACCCCTAGGGGTGGGACAGCGGCACAGAGTATTTAAGAAGATAGCATAACTCCCGAATGGCTAGACCAATTTGCAACAAACTGGGTACACATATGACTTACACTCGGGAAACAAACAATGTGGGGGTCAGACACCCGTAGCACCCCTAGGGGTGGGACAGCAGCACAGAGTACATCAGCAGACAGCATTACTGTAGAAGGCCTGCAGCAATTTACACCAAACTTGGTACACATCTGATTTACAATCTGGGAACAAACTCGGTGAGAGATATACACCCCTAACCCTCTAGGGGTGGGACAGCAGCACAGAGAATTTCAGGAGACAGCATAACTCCAGAATGCCTAGACATATTTACAACAAACTAGCTACACATATGACTTACAAGCTGGGAACAAACACTGTGGGGGTAAGACACCCCTAGGGTTGAGGCAGCAGCACAGAGTTTTTCAGCAGACAGCATAACTCTGGAATGCCTGGAGCAATTTACACCAAACTTGCTACACATATTACTTACACTCTGGGAACAAACACTGTGGGGTTAAGACACCCCTAGCACACCTAGGGTTGAGGCAGCAGCACAGAGTTTTTTAGCAGACAGCATAACTCTGGAATGCCAGGAGCAATTTAACCCAAAACTTGCTACACATATTACTTACACTCTGGGAACAAACACTGTGGGGGTAACACACCACTAGCACCCCTAGGGGTGGGCCAGCAGCACAGAGTATATCAGGACATGCATGATATGTCAGTGATGACAGGGCTGCATGTGACAGGGGCAGTGACATGATGTGAGGAGGGGAATGGAGGTAGCACGAACCTACACACTAAGAGTTATATAGTGGAAGTAGCATGGTCCCCCAGCAGCACATTGGGTTTTCATTTTATTGATGTGTATAACATTTTCCATGCTTTTTTATACTATGTTATTTATACTGTGTGTTTAATATTTAAATTCGTTTTTGTTAACAAACATTCTTAAAATCTCGGGCAACGCCGGGTACTCCAGCTAGTATATATATATATATATATATATATATATATATATATATATATATATATATATTATATACAAAACAAAGGAAAGAGCCAAATGGAGGTTTGTATATTTCTATATTAAACAATAAAAAAGAAATTACAAAATAATGATCTATAAAAATTACTAAAAATGTAAATATAAAATGCTGATGTTATAATGCTGACACAAAACGATACTTCAGGACCAACTGTACATGTATAAATTGCCACAATGTGTATAGGTGTATCTCATAGCCTTGGGAGAAGGTGTCAGCTTGTATATAGTGAAGAACAGCAGGGTGTGTTTCTGAGAAGTAATCTCAGGCCGCCCAACTGTATTAATCAATAAGGAAGACCAAAGGGGGGTACACGGAGAGGCCCCGCGCGTCGCTATCGCCGGTTCTAGATTGTGCCTGCATTGCAGGCACAATCTAGTCAGGTTGCTCACTTCACCGCTGTGTGAAGTGAGTGGCCCTCCATCCCCCCCCCCCCTCCCTTTCATTGGAAGCACCAACCAAATTATACTACAACTTAGCTATAGGGAGCATAAGCCAAAAGAGGAATGGGAAGACTTTAAAACTATAGATGTTTTATTGTTCTGGGTGAGGCAGATTAGACATAGATTTCCCTATACAGATGTGTCCTCATTGATGTAGTCACGCCAAACAGCCCCTCTCTGCACACCAGGTCCACCACTTGTGGGCAAACTACAAGATAGTATATAAACTAGAGGCCGAAGTGTAGTCAAAGCACAAGGCAGCAAGATCGGTGCATTAGTATCACAGTCAGACCAGCACAAAAGCTAGATGTATGATAATAACCTAGCAAAGTTTGTGTCAGGCACCGTGGGACTTTAGCAGGTACTTACAGGCTCACACTCTGCTGTCTTGTGGGCCTTAGGCCAATTGCTTCTTTCTAAAGTTGTTCATGGTATGCTTCAGCTCCTTCCATGCATCTTCTCTCCAGAGTGCAGTCCACAATTCAAATAGGGGAGCCACATTAACTGCCAGTGAGTAAGTCTGGGATGACCGTTGGTGACAATTGGTGTTTCTCCTACTGGAATTTTGGACTACACTGCAGCTACACCTCTGGAGCTGCCACTGCTTGCTATAATATGATAACTGATGTAACAGGGGATGACAGATTTGAATCCTGTGCCTGTAAAACCAGGTTTCTGGCAAGCCACTCCTAGGGGTCAATCCAAAAACCCACAATGTCAACGCAGGTGCGATTAACTGCGGCTGTATGCCACACTTACAGTACTGCTGACTCACAGATTTTTGTTTGGGTACTAGATAGGGCCATGGGTGGTGGTGCAAATCTGGGTGTCGTTGCTGGTGTTGGGTTGGGTATGATATGCTGGCATTCGGGATGCCGGTGGACAGAATACCGACCGTGGCATCCCAATGATTAACCCTATCCGCCTAACCCTAACTCTCCCTGGCCGCCTAACCCTAACTCTCCCTTTCAGTAGCCTAACCTAACCCTCCACTCCCCATAGCCTAAACCTAACCCTCCCCCACCCTGCAGCCTAACCCTAGGTCCATGCCCTCCTCCCTAGGGAGGTTTGGTTTAGGCACCCCCCAGGGAGGGTTAGAATCAGAATCAAAATCAGCTTTATTGGCATGGTATACTTGCGTATACTAGGAATTTGTCTGTTGTATAGCAAACCGAAGATAAATTCTTAGTATACGCAAGTACACCTGGCCAATAAAGCTGATTATAACCCTCCCTGTGGGGTGCCTAAACCAAACCTCCCCTCCTCATAACCTAACTCTAACCCCCCTGGGACGAAGCCTAACCCTATCCCTCCCCCCGCAGCTTAAACCTAACCCCCACCCCTCGCGTGGCTTACGCCCAGCGTGAAGGTGTCTGTTCATTTGGGATTTTGGCTGTCAGGATTCCAGCGCCGGGCTGGAGACCTTATTCGGGATACCAGAGTCCCGAATGTTGCTCTTTAGGGCCCCCGCAATAGATTTAACCCAGCTGGGGGCCACATCATTTGCAAGTGGGGGGGGGGGGCTACCCTTTTTTCAGATGAATGTAGCCCTGAGTTTATTGAAGTTATTGTGGCAGAGGTCCATGCCCTCCTCCAAAGTGTTATTATTTGAAAAAGGGAATCCCTATGTGGGTGTCTGGATGGTAAAAGGAGGAGCTGATTGAACACTTTTAGTATCCACCTCTTATTCCCTGGCTCTTGAAGTCTGTATTCCATGGGCTGGGTGCATGCATTCTCTGTGCTATAATTTTTTCAGTGAGCCTATTCCACTACTATATCACTTCCAGAACAATCGGGATCCTGTGCATAGAGATGGCCATCAACCATTGATAATTAAAAGCCATCAATGGTTTATGGTCGATGATAGTTTTGCCATCGCTGGCAGAAAACCAAAGATTATCCTCCATCGATGGTAGAAATTGAACTGGTGAAACATAGATAGGTTTGCGATCAATGGCAGAGAACTAATAAGAGAATGGGTGAACCCATCGATGTTTCCCCTATGAATGGTTTTATACCATCAAGGTTAACAACTGATGGTACCATCAATGGTAAACATTGTTGGTTAACTCACTGATGGCCATCGCTAACTGTGCGCACAGGAGGCGTGTGCTTCTGAAAAAGGGGTTGAGTCTCACGGTAAGGGGGCATGGCCTCATTCCCAATAGACCACGCTCTCTGAAGTGTGCTATTTTGTTTGTCATGCTAGGGTAGCCCATACTTCAGCAGTTCCTGGGCTGCCCACAGCCTCCACCCGAGTCCCTGCACTGACTGAACAGAAGTGGCCTCCAGTGTGAAAATTGTCTTAGCCTCGCACCTGCCAGTGGGACACTGTGACCCGCAGGTGGGATAGCGGGACGAAGCCAGAAAAACGGGACTGTTCCGCTGAGATGGGGATGGTTCGGAGGTATAGTAACACTCCCGTAAATGCCTGGTTTTGTTGTTTGTTGCGAGTTCTCAGTGGTTTTCCTGGAGTGTGAGGAGTTTTGTCATCTTTGTTGTCTTGTTTATTAATAGTTTGTCTAATTTTTCTGTCATTGTCTTTTTCTTTTAGGTCTCTTGTCAGTGTTTCTGTGTTAAAGGCATATATGTTTTCTTCTCCATACAGATGTGTCCTCTTACATCTAGCCTCATTACACCATGCAGTGCGAGATGCCTGACAGGGGTGAGCTGGCAATTCCCGGGCACCTCTGCCAGGTGTCTTTTTCTGATTAAAATGATATGTACCATGCTAATATTATGTGTGTGACTGCGGTTGTATCTGCATACAAAATGCTACTTTACAGTGTTTTACGAGAAACACTGTAATGTAGTGTTTCTACTACTGTGGATGTATCTGCATATGAATTGCTACATTACGGCGAATAAGAAGCATTTTCAGGGAAAAAAAGCAAAAAAAAAGATGCCCAGCATCAGTAAACGCACTCACGACTAGGGGCAACTAAAAGTGCTTTTTAACGTGACTGCAGCAAGGATGTAGGAGGACATATCTGTACATAGGGAGTAATTCAGAGTTGATAGAAGCAGCAAATTTGTTAGCAGTTGGGCAAAACCATGGGGGTAATTCGGAGTTGATCGCAGCTTCAAGTTTGTTAACAATTGGGCAAAACCATGTGCACTGCAGGGGAGCCAGATATAACATGTGCAGAGAGAGATAGATTTGGGTGTGGTGTGTTCAATGTGCAATCTAAATTGCAGTGTAAAAATAAAGCAGCCAGTATTTACCCTGCATAGAAACAAAATAACCCACCCAAATCTAACTCTCTCTGCAAATGTTATATCTGCCCCCCCTGCAGTGCACATGGTTTTGCTCAACTGCTAAAAAATTTCCTGCTGCGATCAACTTGGAATTACCCCCCATGTGCACTGCAGGTGTGGCAGATATAACATTTGCAGAGAGAATTAGATTTGGGTGGGTTATTTTGTTTCTGTGCAGGGTAAATACCAGCTGCTTTATTTTTACACTGCAATTTAGATTTAGGTTTGAACAATCCCCCCCCCAATCTAACTCTCTCTGCACATGTTACATCTGCCACTCCCCCCCCCCCCCCCCAGCTGCAGTGCACATAGGGGGTCATTCCGAGTTGTTCGCTCGCTAGCAGATTTTAGCAGTATTGCACACGCTAGGCCACCGCCCTCTGGGAGTGTATCTTAGCTTAGCAGAATAGCGAACAAAAGATTAGCAGAATTGCGAATAGAAAATTCTTAGCAGTTTCTGAGTAGCTCCGGATCTACTCACAGATTGTGATCAGCTCAGGCCGTTTCGTTCCTGGTTTGACGTCACAAACATGCCCTGCGTTCGGCCAGCCACTCCCCCGTTTCTCCAGACACTCCCGCGTTTTTCCCTGACACGCCTGCGTTTTTCCGCACACTCCCAGAAAACGGCCAGTTTCCGCCCAGAAACACCCATTTCCTGTCAATCACACTCCGATCACTACAACGATGAAAATTCTTAGTTCGGACGTGAGTAAATCTACTAAGTTTTGTGCTAAAATACTTAGCGCATGCGCACTGCGTACCATGCGCATGCACATTTTTGCCTTAATCGCTCCGTTGCGAAAATCGGCAACTAGCGATCAACTCGGAATGACCCCCATAGTTTTGCCCAACTGCTAACAAATGTGCTGCTGCGATCAACTCTGAATTAGGCCCATACTCCCTACATTGATCAGCATAATCTATGAAATGTTACTTTTTAATTCGTTAAATATCTAATGAATTAATGTTAATGTCATTTTTTAGTTGATCTATTTTATTATACAGATGTGTCCTCATTCAGATTGCCTCAATACGCCATGCAGCTGTTTGCGTGAGGTGTCTGTTTTGCTGAAAATGTGTGTTATTCATATCACTATGCAAATAAGACGCACAAGCAGACTCTGCTGATTAAAATGATATGCGTCATGCCTGCAGTATATCCTCTGTAGCTGTATCTGCATACATAATGGTACATTACAGTGCATTTCATAGTGGACGCATCTGTAGGCTAATTGGCAGTCTTTCTATGTACGTTTTTTACTTCTAGGAATAACTATGTTATTGTGGTACGTAACTTTAATAGGATTGTGATATTCATATTGTTGTGGTCTTGTGAGTGTTAATGGTTTGGTCTCTACAACCCTATATTTATTCATATTGTGTGTGCTGCCTGTTATTGTAATTATACTTTAGTAGAGTACAGTTAGGCAGCATGAGGCTATAGTAGCATTGAAATGACATGCAGGGATTTGTACCTTTCTGCTACATGTACAGTATGTGTGTCAGGTGTTATTTTTTTATAGTTGTCATAAACATAATATTGTACCAACCAATCTCGGTTTATAAATTTTATCACACAGGTTGTAAATTATAATGCCAAGACACATTGCCTAGTACAGGCCTGGACAACCTGTGGCTTTTTAGGCTTGTTGTGACAAAACATATCCCAGCATGCCCTGACACAGTTTTAATATTCCATAACAGCAATACTGTGACAAGGCATGCTGGGAAATGTTGTTTCACAACAGCTGTACAGCCACATGTTGTCAAGGCCTTGTCAAATACTTTTGCTATTTAGTTTTTCTGCATCTAAGTTTAGATAAGTACCATAAAAAATATGTTTTTTTTACAGTTACTGTAGGTCTCAGAAAACATGTTTCTAAAAACTGAAATATGGTATTTTAAAGGAGTACAAATTAGTATCACTGTACATAAAGTGTACTTTAAATCAGTGGTGCAAGAGGGAGGGGGCCTGATGGAGGGGCCCACGTCCACATGCTCTTTACCTGGCAACAGGGGTGGAGTGCAAGCTCCAGGCGCCAAAAAAGTTAGAGGGCGCAGATGGGGCACACACTGACTCAGACTCAGAGACTAGGTGGTGAACAGGTCAGGCCAGTATTGACAGCAGAAGACACTGACATCCAGCACATGCTGGAGCTCTGACCACCCTCTTTATATGTCAACTGTCTGCTTGTAGCTGTGCAGCTGGGTTACTTTTGTCCTGCAGCCCTCACTGCTGCAGCACCTCTCTCTGCCCCGGGTGCTGTAGCGCCTCTTTCTGACCCAGCTGCTGCATGCACCACTTTCTGCCTCTGCTGCTGCAGACTTCTCTCTGCCCCGACTGTTGTAGCACCCCTCTCTGCCCCGGCTGCTGCAGAATCTGTCTCTACATTGATGCTGCAGCACCTCTCTCTGCATTAGAAGCTGCAACATAACATATATAAATGGCTCTTTTGTGGTGTAACGTGTATAATGGGCTCTGCTGTGGCATAACGTGTATAAGTGGCTCTACTGTGGCATAATGTGTATAAGGGGCTCTACTGTGTGGAGTTTGTATATTCTCCCCGTACTTGCATGGGTTTCCTCCGGGTACTCCGGTTTCCTCCCACAATCCAAAAATATACTGGTAGGTTAATTGGCTCTAAACAAAATTAACCCTAGCGTGAATGTGAATGTGTGTGTGTGTGTGTGTGTGTGTGTGTGTGTGTGTGTGTGTGTGTGTGTGTGTGTGTGTACATGTGATAGGGAATATAGATTGTAAGCTCCACTGGGGCAGGGACTGATGTGAATGGCCAAATATTCTCTGTAAAGCGCTGCGGAATATGTGTGCGCTATATAAATAACTGGTAATAAATAAATAAATAAATAATACTGTGGCATAACATGTATAAATGGCTCTTCTGCGGGTGTAACCTGTATAAGCATCTCTACTGTGTGATGTAACGTTATTAACAGAAACTGCTGTGCGGTATAATGTGAATTGGTACTATTCTGTGGTCACACCCCTTCCCCATGAATCCACAACCCTGTTTTAAACTTGGTGAGGAGGGGATGGGGGGGCAGTGCCCAAAGGAAACTTTCACCCTGAGCTCTACAAGGTCCTGTCACCAATTTAGAATTTTCAAATATTTGTTATTTTCAAATGTAACATGCCACCACATGTTGGCCAGGCCCCCAATTCAGTACAGCGGAGGGGGCGCCGAATCATACCCTTGCTCCAGGCACCATGGCGCCTAGCTACACCTCTGCCTGGCAGCAGCAGCTGCAGCACTTCTCCTCAGTCCAGCACACGTGAGATCTGACCTGATACCAGGTCAGGAAGATGTCATTTTGCCTTTTTTCCGAATCTGTGCCGAGCGGGAAGAACTGAGTTGTGACTCAGATTCACTTGGTACACCCCCCCTTCCCCACTCCCCGCCAACCATCTCAAACCTGGGATCCCGGCATTGGCATGGTCACACATACCGAACCCCTCCCAGCATTTCTGAATCAGTGCCCAGGACAATTGTGCTGCGAAGCCACGCCCACATCTGAAAATGGGCATGGTCTATGTGAAAGGTGGCGTGGCTTTGTGTGAGTGCCGCAATTGTGAGCCATGCCCCCCATTTTCATCACTGAGAGGGCATGCCCAGCGCTCTGTGAACTGTTGGCATGCTCTTTCTTCTTCTGTCTCCTGTGAATAGACGCTGTGCGCATCTTCACCGCTGCAGTGAATGACAGGAGCCTCCTAACTGCCCCCCTCCCCACTGTGGGACACTGCGTCCCACAGGTGGGACAGTCCCCAAAAAATGGGACTGTCCTGCGAAAACTGGGACAGTTGAAATTCGGGTGGGTTTGGTTTCAAGAAAACCGGACCAGCTCATCTCTACTTATTGTTATTTTTCCTAAATACAGATATGTCAGCTTACATTTTTGCTGCTTTTTGCAGCTTGTCTTGGCACTGCGCATCGTGGCACAGTGTAGCGCCTGCATTACAATAGCCAGCAGCTGGGTGCATACGCACGTGCCTGCTGCCTACTACACATAAGGCACTTATGTCTAAGGGTAGCAGGGGCATAGCTACCCGCAGCAGCTGTGGGCCTCCATAAGGTTTGTGTAGTGGGTGCACCAGGACTCATAGTGAGTGGGCAAGACGCATAAGGACACATCTGTACATATTTATACATCTATTCTAATTATACATATATTCCAGTTGTTCTCAGACTCTGTCCTCAGGACCCTACACAGTTCATGGTTTCCAGGTTTCCTCACAGAATCGCACGTGAAATAATTAGCTTCACCTTTGGGTCTTATAAAATGTAACAGCAAGTAATGAATACACCTGTGCCCCTGCTAGGTGACATGCAAAACATGAACTGTTTAGGCCAGAGGTTCCCAAACGCAGTCCTCAAGGCACACCAACAGTCCAGGATTTAGGTATATCCATGACTCAGCACAGATGGTTAAATCAAATTGACTGAGGTGCTAATTAAGTCACATGTGGCCAAGCATAGATACTTTTAAAACCTGGACCGTTGGAGTGCCTTGAGGACTGCGTTTGGGAACCTCTGGTTTAGGCTGAGGACCGAGTTTGAGAACCACTGATCTACTCTAATGGAAATATCAGATAAATAACTTGCTAAAACTGCAGCAGTTTTCATTTATGTCTAATCAATTAAATAACTTGGTAAATTATACTAGTACATACAAAGGCACTCAAGCAACTAAAAACCTTAGATGTAGACAGTTGAATATATTGATATCTTATTTAAAAAAAAAAAAAAATTCTGGGTGTGTCAGTAAAAGCAGCTCCATTACCCCATAAGCAATATAACAGGTTATATGGGTAGGAAGCTGTCCCGCCCCCAATCTTATTCACTCTAGCTTTCAGCACTTCTGCAACTCAGTGAGCCTTTCACATCTGCATAGCTGACCATGCTGTAGATTGCTGAAAGCAATAGGTCAGTTGCTTCTTTCATTTGTGTATTGCATAGGCTTTTCATAGATGATATAACACCTGACAAAATGATTTCCGAGTCACCCGGTTCGGATGATGAAACAGATTCGGCTGCTCGAGGCACATATCCCCCCATATTTTCAAAACCTATGGACTCAAACATTACAGTATGGTATGTACGCACAGTTATTTTTCAAAGTCTAAATTAACCTTGCAAAGGGGTTATTGTTATAGTATTATTATATCTCTGTTTTCCACTACTGCAGACATAAATATAGTATGATCTCTGTACGTTGTACTGTCTATTCAGACCCAACCTATCCCATTCATTTTAAAAGTTCTACATTACAAGCAAAATATGGGACGCTTAAATTAGGTCATAAATGAAGAGTTCCCTCCAGTTTACAAGTTTGGGAGAATTTTATAAAACCCCATAAACAGCTGAGCATTGTGTGAGACTTTACAATATCATTATTATGTACTGAAAGAAACAAAGAGGGGTCATTTTAAAAAAAAAAACCAGGGCACAAGTAACATCATTTTTCCTGGGCAAAAAGTTGTGAACAGCTCTGTCTACAAGTCTTCTGCACATTGCTGACATTAGTTGCAACATTTTAACTTCTGTTTTTTGAAACAAGAGCTGTAATAAGTTAAAAAACAAAACAAAAAAAAACAGTGGAAACACAAATATCTGAGCACATGACGAGGCTTCTAGTTATTACAACAACAAGAAGAAAATGTACAAGTACTCAGTTATGCTTAGATAGAAATAGATTCACAATGTAAAAATTGCCTAATGTATTTAAACATTAATAGAATATTAAAACAACCATGAATACTTTACTTGTATGGGGATTACCTTCTAATCATAATAACCAGAGATTTTAATACATAACATCTATTAAGATAAGACACAATGAAGCACACTGTCCAAGTACTGTACTATAGAAGAAATTCAGAAAAATAAGGAAGCACAAATTCCACTTTCAAACTGAAATGAAGCAGCAGTGATTATGTTTTAGTATTAAGACTATATACAGTAAGAAGTCCAGCAATTTTATACACAACACCAATTTGCAGGTAATAATTTCTGTAAATGTCCATTTAGACAGCAATATATACAGTATAAGCAATCAGCGCTGGTACTTTTATTTTTTTATATTTTTTTATAATTGTGGTAAATACTTAATAGAGGTATTGGAGTACCTGAACCTCAAGCTGTGATATTATGTTTCTATGTGTATACAATATTATTCATCAGTGGAATGCTGACCTACAGTATACGCCTGTTTTACTTCTGCTTCTAGTGATCAAAAGCTTTTTTATATCTCTAGGTCTGTGGCAATTAACCCATCCAGAGCTTCCTTGTTACTCTGATAGAGAGAACTTTTTATTGTTCTTTTTTTTTATTCCTAAAGAAATTGTCAGAGTATTATCTGTGCCTCTTAGCTTCTAGTACTTCCTGCTTTATGCCCCTAGCTTAGCTCACAATCCAAACTTAATTGAAAGATGGGGCAATGGGTAACGCACGTGGGTAATAAAATAAAAAATATGACTAAACTTTATCTTAATCTTTGCCTGGAGCAACAAGCTTCCAGATCACACAGTGAGGTCACACAGTGCCAGTGGCATACCTGAGATCAGAGAAGGGAAGAAGTGCAGTCTGCATCCTGTGATCTCCCCGTTCCTCCACAGGAAAAGGCTGCCTTATTATCTTTCAGCAGACTGAATAGATGGATTCTGTTCAAGTTGGAACAGGTAGTATCAAGGTGCAGAGGCTAATAACCCCCCTGGTCTTCATCAGGAACTGCCACAAGACGGTAAAGTCTTTTAGACCTGCAGTTCACATAATCTAGCTGTCTCATGACTAGCTGGGTGGTCAGATGTGTGGTAATGAGGCGGGGTACATAATCAGGAGAATGGTCAAGTATTCAGGATTACAGGCAGAGGTCTAATGGACAAGCAATGATTCAGTGTCAGGAATACATTAAGGTAAAATATACTCAAAATTATAAGGAAAATAATGGCAGAGTGGTGCGCAGAGTGAGTTTATTTTAGAGAAGTGCAGTATTCAATTTTGCGCCATTGGTACCTGAGGCTATGAGATTGTAAATGTAAACTCGGCAGTAAGCCTCACCACCACCCTAGGGGAAACATACAGTATAGGTGAGGTGGAACACAAACATGCATTAGCACTGAACCGTCCCAGGGGCAAGAAAAGGAAAGATAACACAAACGTGTGTTTATCACTCCTCCTAACCATCCTTCATGATCCTTGATACCTTATTGGATGATCTTGACCACACCTGTACACCTACCCATACACCTGTCTTAACTAACAACTACTATATGCCACCCACTAAACAACACCTAGGTAGCTTACTAACATTTTTAGTATTAACAAACGGTGGCCTAGTCTAGTCAGTGATAATAACTGAATAACTCAGGTGTGGGGTACTACACTTTACAGTCTCATAGCACTCATTTCACAAACTCACCAACAATGAAAATAAAGAATACGGTAAGCATACCCTACAGTAAATTTAACATATATTTAAATTGGTTGCAATTAGAAATGAGCAGGTTCGGTTCCCAGAGGACTGAAATCCCCCCCCGAACTTCATGATGCGAGCCCGGCTCGGGACTTCCCACTAGACTCAGAAACCAGGATGAGGCAAAATGTCATCATCCCGCTGTTGGTTTCTCGCAGGTTTTGGATTCCATATAAACAGCCGTGCGCCACTGCCATTTTCACTCTGGACTTGGAGAGTGAGGAAGACAGACCTCTGTCTCTCTGTGGGTGGTGGCATAAGGTGGGGTCAGTGTTCGCTCTGTAGGGGTGCGGCTCTTGTCACTGTGGTGGACCTGTGCTGTTAGGGGAGCTGTCCTTGCTGTCACTGGTGTTTCATGTGTTAGGTGTGCTGCAGCTGTACATGGGTGTTGCTGTCCTGGCTGTCACTGGTGTATCATGTGTTAGCGGTGCTGCAGCTGTACATGGGTATTGCTGTCCTGGCTGTCACTGTATTGTACAGGGGGCAGGAGCACTGTCCTCCTGTATGCTGTAAAAATACAGGGGTGCTGTTTTTAAAATAAAAGCACACTGGTCCTGTATGCTGTGGCAATACAGGGGTGCTGGCCCTGTTTTGTATGCTGTACAAATTCAGGGATGCCTCTGTTGTTAAAATAAAAGCACACTAGTCCTGTATGCTGTAAAAATTCAGGGATGCAGTTGTTAAAAGCACATTGGTCCTGTATACTGTAAAAATACAGGGGTGCTACTGTTAAAATAATATTACACTGGCACTGTATGATGTAAAAAATCAGGGGTGTAGTTGTTAAACTAAAAGCACACTGGTCCTGTATGCTGTGAAAATACAGTGGTGCTGGCCCTGTCTTGTATGCTGTAAAAATTCAGGGGTGCAGTTGTTAAAATAAAAGCACACTGGTCCTGTATGCTGTAAAAATTCAGGGGTGCAGTTGTTAAAATAAGAGCACACTGGTCCTCTATGCTGTAAAAATACAGGGGTGCTACTGTTAAAATATTACACTAGCACTGTATGCTGTAAAAAATTCAGGGGTGCAGTTGATTAAAACAAAAGCACACTGGTCCTGTATGTTGTAAAACTACAGGGGAGCTGCTGTTAAAATAATATTACACTGGCCCTGTATGCTGTAAAAATTCAGGGGTGCAGTTGCTAAAATAGAAGCACACTGGTCCTTTATGCTGTGAAAATAAAGGGGTGCTGGCCCAGTCTTGTATGCTGTAAGAATACAGGGGTGCTGTGCAGTGGCGTCACAAGGGGGGTGCGGGGGGTGCGGCCCGCTCCCGGGTGTCACCCGCCGAGGGGTGACACCAAAATGCCGGCTCCTGCAGAGTGACAGAAGCCGAGTGCTGCACTGTTATATTATGTGCAGCACTCGGCTCCTGTCACTTTGTAGGAGCCAGCACTGCAGGGACAGCACCTCCCGAGAGTCAGCCCTCACCTCCCACACCCCCCAGTGAAAAAAAAAAAACCGGGTGTCGGGACGCGAAGCCCCGCCCCTCTGCAAAGCCCCGCCCCCTTTGTGTGCCTGCAATGGTTTAAAAACGGGTTCCGCCTGCGAAGCCACGCCCCTCTATTGAAGCCCCGTCCATTTCCGCGAAGCCCCGCCCTTTTCCCCTCGCTGCCGCACCGGGTGTCACAGAGGTGAGTGACGCCTCTGGTGCTGTGAAAATAAAGGGCAACTGTTCTGTGTGCTGTAATAAAGATGTGCTGTCCTGTGAAATGGAGAACAACAATTTGGAGGAAAAAATAGTGGAAGATCAGGAACCACTTCCAGTTCCTAGTACTAGTGCTGAGGCTGCTGCTGCCACCAGTCATGACATTGACGATACAATTCCATCAACGTTGTCTGCTAAGGCCGATGCCCAATGTCATGGAGGGCATGTAAAATACAAGAAGTAAAAATTAATAATAAGGGGGAAAAAAGAAATTATCTGATGAGAAACATAAAAATTGGCAATATGCCATTCACGACATGAAGTGGCAAGGAAAGGCTAAGGCCTTGGCCTATGTTTAGAACTGGTGGCTCAGCTTCTCATGAGGATGGAAGTCCTCCTCCCTCTTGAAAGATAAAAAAAATTAAGCTTGTTAAAACACAAAAAACAACAACTGTGCATTCACCCAAGGAGAGTCCAAGTGTGTCCCTGGTTGCGATGTCTAGGCCTGACCTTCCCAAGACTGTATGGAAAGAGGAGGCTCCAACCTCCATTTGCACGCTCCCTGCAAGTGCTGGGAGGAGCACCGCCAGTCCAGTTGCTGATACTGAGATTGAGGATGTCATTATAGACATACACCAGGATGAGGAGGATATTGGTGTAGCTGGCGCTGAGGAGGAAGTTGACGATGAGGATTCTGATAGTGATGTGGTTTGTTTAAATAAGGCACCAGTGGAGACAGGATGAGAAAGCCCATTGTCATGCCTGGGCAAAATACCAAAAAAGCCACCTCTTCGGTGTGGAATTATTTCTCCACAAATCCGGACAACAGGTGTCAAGCCGTTTGTTGCCTTTATCAATCCGTAATAAGTAGGGGTAAGGACGTTAATTACCTAGGAACATCCTCCCTTATACGTCACCTACAGCACATTCATCAGAAGCCAGTGTCAAGTTGTGAAACTTTGGGTAAGAGGGTAAGCAGTCCACTGACACCTAAACCCCTTCTTCCTCTTGTACCCAAGCTCCTGCAAGCCACACCACCAACTCCCTCAACGTCAACTTCCTCCTCAGTCAGGAAAGTCAGTAGTTCAGCAGGCCATGTCACTGGCAAGACTGAGGAGTCCTCTCCAAACCAGGATTCCTCTGGAGGATCCTTGAGTGGTACGCCTACTGCTGCTGTTGTTGCTGCTGTTGTTGCTGTTGGGAGTCGATCGTCATCCCAGAGGGGAAGTCGGAAGACCACTTGTACTACTTCAACTAAGCAATTGACTGTCCAATGGTCCTTTGTGAGGAAGATGTAATATGACAACAGTCATCCTTTTGCAAAGCGGATAACTGAGGCCTTGACAGCTATGTTGGTATTAGACATGCGTCCGGCATCCACCATTAGTTCAGTGGGACTTAGAGAACTGTTTGAGGTAGTGTGTCCCCGATACCTAATCCCATCTAGGTTCCACTTCACTAGGCAGGCGATACCGAGAATGTACAGAAAAAGTGTCCTCAGTGTACTAAAAAATGCAGTTGTACCCATTGTCCACTTAACCACGGACATGTGGACAAGTGGAACAGGGCAGACTAAGGATTATATGACTGTGACAGCCCACTGGGTAGATGTATTGCCTCCCGCTGCAACAACAGCTGCGGCACCAGTAGCAGCATCTCGCAAATGTCAACTCGTTCCTAGGCAGGCTACGCTATGTATCACCGCTTTCCATAAGAGGCACACCACTGACAACCTATTACGGAAACTGAGGGACATCATCGCACAATAGCTTACCCCACTTAGACTCTCCTGGGGATTTGTGATATCGGACAATGCCACCAATATTGTGCGTGCATTACATCTGGGCAAATTCCAACACGCCCCATGTTTTGCACATACAATTAAAAAAATATTTTTTTTTAAATGACAGGGGCGTGCAGGAGATGCTGTCGGTGGCCCCGAAAAATTGTGGGCCACTTTCGACTTTCAGCGACTGTGTGCCAAAGACTGGAGCACCAGCAAACACTCCTGAACCTGCCCTGCCATCACCTGAAGCAAGAGGTGGTAATGAGGTGAAATTCAACATTCTATATGTTTCATGGGATGGAGGAGCAGCAAAAGGCCATTCAAGCCTATACATCCACCTACGATATAGACAAAGAAGGGGGAATGCACCTGACTCAAGCGCAGTGGAGAATGATTTCTGTGTTGTGCAAGGTTCTCCAACCATTCAAACTTGCCACATATGAAGTCAGTTCAGACACTGCCAGCTTGAGTCTGGTCATTCCCCTCATCAGGCTTTTGCAGAAGCAGCTGGAGAAATTGAAGGATGACCTAAGATGGAGCGATTCGGCTAAGTTTGTGGTACTTGTGGATGGAGTCCTTCATTCGCTTAGCCAGGATTCAAGGGTGGTCAATCTGTTGAAATCAGAGCACTACATTTTGACCACCGTGCTCGATCCTAGGTTTAAAGCATACGTTGTATCTCTCTTTCCAGCAGACACAAGTCTGCAGAGGTGCAAAGACCTGCTGGTGAGAAAATAGTCATC
This sequence comes from Pseudophryne corroboree, assembly GCF_028390025.1. Taxonomy (NCBI): domain Eukaryota; kingdom Metazoa; phylum Chordata; class Amphibia; order Anura; family Myobatrachidae; genus Pseudophryne; species Pseudophryne corroboree. Next base: position 856,347,095 of record NC_086445.1, on the reverse strand, counting down.
TCAAATGGAACGTGACCCGTCAACGGTTCCTCCTTAATTTTGTCCCGCAACTGGGGCTGCGAGGAAAAGAATAACATTTCCTAGCCCACCCGCTGGCAGTAGTGCAGGGCAGTCAGGAGCAAGTGTTGACATCTGGTCCGGACTGAAGGACATGCCAACAATTACTGGCATGTCTACTGTCACTGCATATGATGCTGTCGCCATTGAAAGAATGGTGGAGGATTATATCGGTGACAGCATCCAAGTAGGCATGTCAGACAGCCCGTATGTATACTGGCAGGAAAAAGAGGCAATTTGGAGGCCCTTGCACAAACTGGCTTTGTTTTACCTAAGTTGCCCTCCCTCCAGTGTGTACTCCAGAAGAGTGTTTAGTGCAGCTGATAACCTTGTCAGCGATCGGCGTAGGTGGTTACTCCTACAAAATGTGGAGAAGATGATGTTCATCAAAATGAATGATAAATTCCTCCAGGAAGACCTTTACCAGCAATTGCCTCCAGAAAGTACACAGGGACCTGTGATGGTGGATTCCAGTAAGGGAGAATTAATACTCTGTGAGGATGAGGATGTACACACTGAAAAGTGTGATGAATCAGAGGATGAAGATGACATGTTGCCTCTGTAGAGCCAGTCTGTGCAAGGAGATATTAATTGCTTCTTTTTTTGGTGGGGGGATTAATTACTTATTTTTTTGTGGGGGCCCAAACAAAGCAATCATTTCAGCCACAGTCGTGTGGCAGACCCTGTCGCTGAAATGATTGGTTTGTTAAAGTGTGCATGTCCTGTTTATACAACATAAGGGTAAATGAAAGGCCCAAGGACATTTCCATCTCGCACCTCTTTTTTTTCTTTGAATTATGTGCTCTTTGGGGCCTAGTTTTTAAAACTGCCATCCTGTCTGCCACTGCAGTGCCACTCCTAGCTGTCCAGCATCCTCGGTGCAACCTTTTGTCCTTAAAACAATATTGTGAGGTTTTCAGAATAGACTGGAAATGAGTGGAAATTAATGTTATTGAGGTTAATAATACCGTAGGATCAAAATTACCCCCAAATTCTGAGATTTTAGCTGTTTTTAAGGGGGGGGTCAAAATCTTCCAGATCCAAATCCAAAATCCGAAATGGTGGTTTGGCAAAACCAATCCAGATCCAAAACACGAGTGGAGATCCAGATCCAAAACCAAAACACCAGACACGAAAAATGTCCGCTGTACATTTCTAGTTGCAGTTAACCTCCTGTTACCCTATGGCAGTCGGCATCTCATCCTAATTTAAGAAACCCAATAGTTTAGATATGGGGGAATGTTCCAACATGGGATTGGATACAGCTTGTTACTTCTCGCCTGAAACCCTACTGCTCCATACCTCCCAACACGACCAATTCTGGGGGGAAGGGTGGGGTGGTGGTGTTGAGACGACAACATGCTCTGTCACCTATGTTGAATTAGGGCCAAATTCACTAAGGACTGCAATTGCAAAGCTGTTTGCAGCAGCTTTGTAATTGTAATCCTTAGCAATGCAAGTGCATACCACCTCCTCCCTGAATGTGATTGCATCTGAAATGACCTTCGCGACGGCAGGCTGAGTGAGCCTAAGCTTTCTCAGCCTTGCCGCCGCAGGACAGCTTGCGACGCTAAGGAATCTGCATCTCACGACGCAGTCCTTGGCCTCACCACTCCGAGAAAACAGGGGTAACACGACCCAGTTTTCCCGAGGTCGGCCCGTCCCTCCCCTCGAACGCCTCTGTCTGTCAATCAGGCAGAGGCATTCACAAAACCCAACCATCGGAGTAAATGCAGTAAGGATTGTGTCAGCGATCATCACTAAATCACCCCCTTAGTCAATTGATAAACAAATTGTTCCAACACAGGTGATGGTAATCATAAATTAAGGTGGAAGGCCAGGAACAGAGCAATTTGTCCCTCCTGGAATAGGTCATGTTGGGTGGTATGCTTATGGGTTGGGACCTGGTCCATCCTTCTCTAAGAATCAGAATCCGACTCAGCTTTATTGGCCAGGTATACTTGGATATACTAGGAATTTGATTTCGGTTTACAGTGTAGCAGCCAGGGGGGGAACACGTAGATAAGAGGGGGGATGGGGAGGGGGAATATATGCAGTATACAGCTTAAGTAAAAGTACACAGTGTTCATTACAATCAGAAGATCGGAGTAGAGCGACTGGACAGTCAACCCAGCGGTTTGTCACGACTGTCCAGTTGCTCTACTACTCATCCAGTGCCAACAGTAGAGGAGCTTAGTTAGCTATTTGCAAGAGACTACTCCTCCCCCAGACAGATTACCCAGAATAGATCTGTCTTCTGACACACACACCCTGGCGGACAACTCAGAATGGGCAGGCACGCACCTTTGGAGCCTCTTTGCCTGCTTTTTATTTCTTAACAGTGTGCTCTCCCAGCCATCTCCATCTCTCATCACTGACTGATGCTGGAAGGAGGCGTGGTGGTGGACCAGGGAACGCCACTGCAGGCTCAGCTACGCCTCCTCCCAGCATCAGTGAGGAAAGACGTAGTTGGCAAGGAGGGCAGATGTGCCTGCAGTGTAGCAGCACACTGCTAAGAAATAAAAAGCAGCTAATGTGGCTCATGAGGTGAGTGCTTGTCTGCTGTCAGCACATATAGGTGCAGAGGGAGGGCTGGGCAGCCACACCCCCTGCTCCTACTATAGCTATGCCCTTGTGTCTTGGCATGCTACAGATCACTGCCTTAACATGTTTCGTTTTTGAAACCCAAGGAAAGGAAATTAATTATCATTCTATTAAGATATTTTATCATAGTTAAGATAATGTCTCTCCTAAACATATTAAAAGTAATATATGCACACAGACCTTCGGAGTGAAAATATGACTAATTTGTAATGCTGCATAGACATATACACCTTTTTTTTATTGCCATGTGCCTAATTTTCTACAAATGTGCACATTTCTACAAGTTTGCAAGTATCTTAATTGATCAAGACAAGGGAAATGCAAACTTTTACTACTTCTGAGCTGGGTAAATTCTGGTGCTCCTGTCTGAATTTGGGTTGTGTGTCACTCATGCACTTCATATCAATCTTACATGAAACAATTTGTGCCATGGAATGTTATTAAAAATTCAAGTGAGGTTCAGTCTGTCGGGATTGTGCCATTGGGGATATTCCCAGTATATCAGGTGATTCTCTGTTGCAAAACATGATTTTACATGTTTTCTAAGGTGAAGATCGGGAATCAAAATACATTTCACTGAAACATATTTTGCAGCACTGAGGTGCACATTATGGGGAAAGTGCATTTTTAGGTGAACAAAAAAAAAAGGAAAATGCAGGTGCACACTCTAGTATCCCTTTTAGACCACCAGTTTTTAACACGATTTATTGCACATGAGCACGCTTAACCCGTGTTGCTGTGCGGTCTAAAAGGGTCGAGGTCGAGCGACCCGGTATTCTTCCAACTTGGGTAACGAGCAGGGTTGAACACGTGTTCAACCCGGTTCAAAGTGCTGTGTGAATAGGAAGTCGGGTTGATGCGACCCGTTCACTCTGTGTGGACGGCGGCGTTTGGATATCATGTGATTTCTAAGCTCCGCGTCACTAACCCAGCAATAAGCACCTGTGTTAGACTCCCAGGTCTGACCCGCCTCAGGCGGTGTGTAAAGGGTATAGACACTAAGAATACTGATAATCAGAACAATGCTAATAATCTCTACAATTTAACATGGAGTACATGTGGATCTTAACACATTTGGCCAAAAATACATGCTCATCTATTAAGTCACAGTGAACCTCATCAGGTGGGTTTTGACATCTGTAATACTGATATCTCTCTCTCTCTCTCTCTCTCTCTCTCTCTCTCTCTCTCTCTCTCTCTCTCTCTCTCTCTCTCTCTCTCTCTCTCTCTCTGTGTGTGTGTGTGTATATATATATATATATATATATATATATATGTGTGTGTGTGAAAGCCCTTGCTCACTGACTGACTCATCACTAATTCTCTTACTTCCCAATATGTTAGGAAGATGAAATTAACATAGGTATTCTTCAGGTGGGAAATAGAAAAACTACGTAATTAGAATTTTATGACATCATCACTGATGCGTGGCTTGCGTTACGTGAACGATAACACCCAAACAGACAATTGGATCAAAATTTGTATAGCACCTCCAGTGTGTAAAATTTCATTAACTACAAAAATAGTCCTGTCACTTTTTACCGTATCTGCTGCGGGTGCTCATCGGGTAATGTCAAAATCCATGGATTGATATTTACTTACATTAGGGTATCTCAGATTTACATCTCTATAGATTTACCAAATTTTTAGCGGGTGTGGTATGAAAGGTAGATAGTAACTAGGTCGACAGTGTCTAGGTCGACCACTATTGGTCATCAGTAACTAGGTCGACAGGGTCTCTAGGTCGACAGGGTCTCTAGGTCGACATGGTCTAGGTCGACAGGCCAAAAGGTTGACATGAGTTTTTGATGTTTTTTTGTGTCGTTTTCTCCGTACAGTGACCAGGAACCCCAATTAGTGCACCGTGTTCGCTCGCCATGCTTCGGGCAAGGTTACTATTCCCAATCGTAGTCCACGTGGATCGTTAAGTATGAAAACGTTAAAAAAATTTTGAAAAACTCATGTCAACCTTTTGAGCTGTCGACCTAGAAACCCTGTCAATCTAGTCACTGTCGACCAATAGTGGTCGACCTAGTTACTGTCGACCTAGAGACCGGATCCCATTTTTAGCACTCATTAATATTTACAACTGTGAAAATCAGAAACTCCAGTGCGAAGAATGGGTAGAACGGGATGCAGTCAGTTTACCTCCAATCAAAATCCCGACGTTTAAAATCCCGACACCAATTGACCGATGGTCAAAATCCCGACAAGGTAAAAATCCCGACATGGATAAAATACCAACATTTAAAATACTGACAAGGTCAAAATACAGACATGTAAAATGCCGACAGGTCAAAATACCGACATGTGTTTTTCATGATTTTTTTCATTGAAACTGACTTGTTCATACTTTACCATCCCAGTGGACCTGGAGGGGGAATATAATAGTGTGCCGAGCACAGCGAGGCACCGTGCCCGAAGCATGGCGAGCGCAGCAAGCCATGCGAGGGGACACGGTACACTTTATATGGTGTCCATGTTGACTTATGTCGACATTCACACAAAAAAACACACAAAAAAGCATGTCAGTATTTTGACCTGTCGGCATTTTACATGTCGGTATTTTGACCTTGTCGGTATTTTAAATGTCGGTATTTTATCCATGTCGGGATTTTTACCTTGTAACTGGTAGATATGCTGTTATGTAGTCTGTTTGTAATGATTGCCTCAAAGAAATTATTAGCACCAGCTGGGAAACCAACATGGTAAGTGCCGCTTGGAAGAGGGTGACAGGGAGAAAGTTAGTGACTGGTACATGGTGACAGGGAGATAGTGGATGATAGAAAGATAGTGGTGACAGAGAGACATTGGATGACAGGGAGACATTGGGTGAAAGGGAACATTGGGTGAAAGGAAGACAGAAGGTATCAGGGGAAGGTGACAGGGAGATAGTGGGTGATAGGGAGACATTAGGTTCTGGAAGAAGGTGACAGGGAGATAGTGGGTGATAGGCAGAAGGTGATTCGGGGACATTGAGTGACAGGGATAGGATGATAGGGAGACACTGTGCAACACAGAGACAGAGGATAACAGGGAGATAGTGGGTGACATGGTGAGGGTGACAGGGAGACATTGTGCGACAGGGAGATAGTGGGTTACAGGACGACATTGGGTGACAGGGAGATAGTGGGAGAAATGGTGAGGGTGACAGCGAGATACTGGGTGATGGAGAGAGTGGGTGATAGGGAGATAGTGGATGATCGGGCACAGCAAGCCTGCACCCCACCCCCCGCGCGGTGACAGGGGATGCCTATCAGCAGCACAGACAGCCTCCTCAACCGCAACCCCCTGACACAGAGGATGCCCCCAGATGCACAGGCACAACTAGCCTCCTCTCCCCACAGTCACAGGGAATTCTTCCAGCAGCACAAGCAGCTTCCTCCCCCTTCCCTCCCCCCCCCCCACTGTCACACGGGATGATGCGTCCAGTCGCACAGGCAGCCTCTTCCCTCTCTTCCTCCACGCTATCACAGGTGATGCCTTCAGCCATACAGTCCACAGCCAGTCTTCTCTCCCTCCCCGCTTACCTGTCCAGGCTCAACAGGACCACCGTTCGCATTGCACCCATCGCGCATGGAATGAGCCACCCTCAAACTGACAGCCGGGCATTTTGCACATCGCAGAGCAGAGCTCTAGGAGGCAGAGCGTAACTGGCAGTGCAGCAGCAGCAGCAATAACAATAAAAAAATGTCTGAAAATGACGGGGGAGGGCGGATTGGGGCGCACATAGCAGGGAACCACCACCATTGGAAGGCCCCTTGACATAGGCAAATGCCCTAGGGAATTCCCTAATCTGCCTGTAGCTAGGGCCGGCTCTGGCTGTTGGGTCCTGCGAGCCAGAATGGGTAGATAGGCTTGGTGGCTGGAGAGTCCCAAGAATGCGTCTTACTCAGTTGTCACCAAGGCCATGTCCCGATTATCAGTATTCAGAGTGTGCACCTGCATTTTCCTTTTTTCTGCATGGCACTACAAGTCTCAGCAGGGTAGCATCTCTCATTATGTTTTAAAATCATAGTGTGCAGTCCAGTACACATGTAAACTTGAAGGTGGAGACTCCTACCAGGACTAGAACCTCCCCCCTCCACCACACCCCACCCTGCCCTTAGGTGATTTTGATTAGTATTTGCTGCCTACATATTAGAATGGGCACAATTATAGGTAAGTCCTTGATAAATTTTCATAATGTTTCAGTATCAGGGATGTTAGGATCCACCTGCTGAGGTACACTATGATGTGGTAGATGGGCCTGCATTTTATGACCAAGCATGTGCTAAGAACCTCAGTTTTTCTTTATGCTAATTGTTTTGATTGTCAGTATTTTTAGGGCTTAGAGTGTGCATTTTTTCTTTTTCTGTGTGGCATTTCAAGTCTCATCATAATAGCACTTCCTATTATGTATAAAATTAGCGAGTGCAGTCCAGCATCCCTCTTAAATTCCAAAATAATCAAAATAGCAAATTGCCCGATATTAACATGTACAATAAAGACAGTACGAATATACCTTTACTCTCTTGTTTTAGCAGAGACATAAATGATCATGAATATCAAGTATCTTATTATCAAATGCGGAGGACCAATTAAAAATGTGTAAGGAACTTACACCAGACAATGGGGCAGGGTTTATCACAACCTGTTCAAAACATGCCATTGTAAGCCCTATCCCCAAAGAATGCTGATCATATAAAATGTATTGTTCATTGCTGGACAATGAGTACCACTAAATTTAAAATCAAGAATCATTTATGTTAATACATTGAGACAATACATATCCAAATAAATGTTTTACACTCCTTTAGGGGTCTAGTAACCAAGCCTTGGATGGAGATAAAGTCGCTGGAGATACAGTACCAGCCAATCGGCTCCTAACTGCTATGCCACGGGCTGTGTTTGAAAAATGACAGGAGCCGATTGGCTGGTACTTTTTCACCAGCGACTTTTTCTCCATCAAAGGCTTAGTAAATCGACCCCATTATTAGTGGCAAGTTTCTTCTTGAAAACATAAGGCTGTTTATATTAATGCACCCTGTATTTTATGTTTGTTGCTCATTTTACAGTGATAGCAGTAAATGTGAGAACATTAATTCGCCCACAGAGGAGGTGGCCATCTGCTTGTTGTCACAATACAATAACAGGTAATTCATTTTTATCTATTATCATCATCCAGGATCCAACTACTTGTTTAATAACTATAGCCAGGTCAGGTTCTTTTTTGAGCTTGTTGTCTCAAAACTAAGTATGTCTGTTTATACAGGTTGAGTCTGCCATATCCAAAATGTTTGGGACCAGAAGTGTTTTGGATATAGGATTTTTCCATATTTTGGAATATCTGCATTCCTTAATGATATATCTTGTTGAAGGGACAAAGGGGGTAATTCCAAGTTTTTAGCAGTTGGGCAAAACCATGTGCACTGCAGGGGAGGCAGATATAACATGTACAGAGAGAGATAGATTTGGGTGGGGTGAGTTCAATCTGCAATCTAAATTGCAGTGTAAAAATAAAGCAGCCAGTAATTACCCTGCACAGAAACAAAATAACCCACCCAAATCTAACTCTCTGCAAATGTTATATCTGCCCCCCCTGCAGTGCACATGGTTTTGCCCAACTGCTAAAAAATTTCCTGCTGCGATCAACTTGGAATTACTCCCAAAGTCTAAACACAGAATGCATTTATGTTTCATATACACCTTATACACATGGCCTGAAGGTCATTTTATACAATATTTTGGATAATTTTGTGCAGGAAACAAAGTATGTGTACATTGGTGGTAATTCTGAGTTGATCGCAGCAGCAAATTTGTTAGCAGTTGGCCAAAACATGTGCACTGCAGGTGTGGCAGATATAAGATTTGCAGAGAGAGTTAGATTTGGGCGGGTTATTTTGTTTCTGTGCAGGGTAAATACTGGTAGCTGTATTTTTACATTGCAATTTAGATTTCAGTTTGAATACACCCCACCTAAATCTAACTCTCTCTGCACATGTTATATCTGCCACACCTGCAGTGCACATAGGGGGTCATTCCGAGTTGATCACTCGCTGGCAGTTTTTAGCAGCCGTGCAAACGCTATGCCGCCGCCCACTGGGAGTGTAATTTAGCTTAGCAGAAGTGCGAACGGTTGTATCTCAGAGCGGCTACAAAGTTTGTTTGTTTTTTGTGCAGTTTCAGAGTAGCTCAAAACCTACTCAGCGCTTGCGATCACTTCAGAATGTTCAGTTCCTGTTTTGACGTCACAAACCTGCCCAGCGTTCACCCAGCCACGCCTGCGTTTTTCCTAGCACGCCTGCGTTTTTCCGAACACTCCCTGAAAATGGTCAGTTGACACCCAGAAACGCCCACTTCATGTCAATCACTCTGCGGCCACCAGTGCGACTGAAATGCTTCGCTAAACTCTGTGCAAAACTACATCATTCGTTGTAGCCGTACGACGCACGTGCGCATTGTGCCACATACAGCATGCGCAGAACTGCCGTTTTTTAGCCTGATTGCTGCGCTTCGAACAAATGCAGCTAGCGATCAACTCTGAATGACCACCATGGTTTTGCCCAACTGCTAACAAATCTGCTGCTGCGATCAACTCTGAATTAGGCCCATTCAACCACCAGAAATCAAAGGCTTCTCTATCTCAGTCACGCTCAAAAAATTCTGTATTTCGGAATATTCCGTATTTCTGAATTTTGGATATGGGAGACAACCTGTAACTGGAAAAAAGTGCTGAATTGTTTATTAATGTTGTAGTAACTGCCAACACATCAAAACTATGGGGACAAACTCCAATACTTGGGTTTCTGGACTGGAAGAGTATTTGTACATGAGGTATAAGTAGAGATTGTGCCTGTCCTGGTATAGCAGGTGATTCTCTGTGGCAAAACAACATAATTTTTAAACTTTCTCTAATGTGAACCTCGGTTACAAAGAAGCACAACATACAGGTATAAATATTCAGTTCTTTGGGTAGGGGTAGATATTTTCACCAATAAACAATTGTAACTGCACCCAAGGTAACCTACAGGAAGTGTCATAAAAATATAAAGTCTCCTTGCAGGGTATTAGGTCACCATGTGCATGCATTCAGTACACCTTTATGCACCGTAGCAGTGAGTCTTCCAGTGTCTGGAATTTTGGATGCAGCATGATTTTTTTCTCAAGAAAGTCAGTCACTGCAGCTTTGTTCATAGTGGCAGAAAGTGCAGTCTCATTTGTCACAACATAATCTATACAACAATTTCCTAAGGTCTGTCCCATTTCTTCAATGCGCATGCTGTGGGAGTCGGTGCACACACCACAACAGCTCTCACTGCTAGAGAGACGGGACAGACCTAGCACCAGATAAGAGGAGGACCTTCTGGGAATGTAGTAAGTATGGAGTGGGACAGAGCGAGGGTGGTAGGATGGAGCAGATGGGATGGTGTTTAGGTGACATAGTGGGAGGTGGGAAATAAGAGGTGGAGCAGCAGATAGAGAGGGGTCGGGTATTATTGGGGGCTGACTGAGGTGACCCAGCTTATTCTGGGTCCCTTTGCTAGTCTCTAATATAATCTACTATATGCATGTGCATCGGGACCTAGGGCATGCGCTGCTTCTCCAATGACCCGCATTGAATGGTTAGGTATAGCTGTGGAATAGAGGAGGTGGGACAGAGTGGGAGCAAGTGAGACAGAGCAGTGGACAGAGAATATTAGAATGATATTATTTTTATGAGCAATATCTTTTTACATTTTTTTTTTTTTTTGGGGGGGGGGAGGATTACCATAACTCAGAATGGAATGCAATGCTTCCAAAGTAACATTTAGAAAAATGTGTTCTATAAGTCAATAAGTTGCCCATATATGCACTGCACATTTACACTTTGCACAAAAGGATTTGCAGTCATCTTTAAATCAGGTCCTGTTAGGAACCTTGGACTTAAGACAAGACTCTTGGACTTGCTTAGAGTTGTGGTATTTGGACTTGATTAGCGTACAAATTCTTGGACTTGCTTAATGTGAGGATACTTTAACTTGATATTCCTGACAGGAACTTGGACTTGCTTGGTGTCATGGGGAACTTCAGTACTCTTGGGGTGAGACTCTTAGAGCCCTCAAGAGGGTATTCATCAATAGCAACCCCCACTGTTCCCTTACACTGGTAATTAGGGGTCCCCCTGCACTTGATACCTCCAGCAGTAGGAGCTCATCTAATAGACTGAAGACTCTGAATAGTACTGAATAACTGCTGAGAGTGAGGCACACACCTGCCCGAGGTATGAGGTACGGGCTGGATAAACCTCCATCTGAGCAGGTGTCTTATCAGTGCAGATGGTAGCAAGCTCGCGGCCGGGGAGCTAGAGTTGGCAGATGGAGAGCGTCACACCAAACTTGGATAATAGCAGGCAGGGCAGGATACAGGATACTGAAAGGCAGGGATTCCGGCAGAGTATCCACAGGACAATGACCAATACAGGTAACGGGGACCAGTGGTTTACACAACAAGGGTAAACTATAACTGAGGGAGTGGCATGAATAGTGTATATAGGGTATCTGCACCAATCAGCTACCAGGCAGAAGGAAGGACAGCAATTACCAAAAGGATGTGCAGCTGTGCTGCTGCACATTCTGCCTAACCATCTGCACCTGCTCCCCCATTGCCCAGCAACCGGGAACACTGTCTGCACCCAGTGTCCCAGTTACTAGGCGCCACACGTCACCCAGCAAGTAGTACGGTCACCTCGTCAGGCGCTGTGTGGACACCAGGGACTCGGGTGGCCGGGGGAGACGCAGCGTCCCGGTTAGCTGGCAACGACCAGGACCTGTGTCACGGACCGCCCGGCAGACCATAACATGTCCATTGTGTTGAGTTGTATCTAATCTACAAAGTAAAATCATCATATTGTACAAACTATTACATGTCAGAGGATTATTATTTTTATCCCTGTAGTCAAAATGGATACAAAGCATCTTCACATTCTTTAAATGCAACAGAAATCAAAAAGCAAATGATATTCAATGCTGTTTCTGAAGGAGACAAAGTGTCATTAAAGAGACTTCTCAAAGAAGTAAAGGAAATGACTGGATTTACAGATAAATCTACTCAAGGTAATATTTTATTATACTGTATATGACAAGTTCAAGTTATTACAATATTATTGAGACAATAAAACAGATATAAATTAGGAGTAAATACAGCCTGAAGCTGCAATTTTTCATCTCTGCATAACCATGTTGCATAATGGGAATAAGATGACCGATATAAAATGTGTGGACAACTTTAGTGTTATGAGAGAAGCATCCTGATTTAACTCTAAAATAAAAAGCGCGCGCGCATGTGTGTGTGTGGGGGGGGGGGGATAGGTGGCAGGGTAAATGAGTTCCACCACCTGTCCAGGACTTCTTTGAGCCCTGGATAAGACCCATATTGGGTTATGAATGCCCAATCAAATTTGTTGTAATTTTTTGTATATAATCTTTTTCTGTTTTTAAAAAAATATTCCCTATTGGTCTCTTCCAATTTTAGTTTGGCTTTATTGATAGATTTAATAATATACCTTTTCTTCAAGAATCTACCACTCCTTTCTTACACTTTATTTTCCAGGATTGGCAACTGTGAACAATTTTTCTTCAGTCTTTAAAATTGGCTCAATGGTATATTGTTCAGCCAATTATGATGGTGTTTGGTTATATACTGTAAAAGTTGGAATCTGTTTCTTTTCTATGTGTTTTCGTTTCTATTTTTCCTTGGTGAACATAAATAGATAAATTAAAAAAGAATCCTTTTACCGAAGGGAAATAGTTAAATGAATATTACAATTATTTTTATTTACTCTCTCACAAAAAGTGTTAAAGCTTTCTAAACTTCCCCTTCACATAAAAACACATAATCTGTAAAATGGTAGCAGGACATCAAGTTTGGCCACTCTGGGTTGTTCCCCATTTTAAAAAGAGAAAAACAGATACTTGGCGCCAATTGAACTTGCAGTGTGATTTCCTGTTTGCTGCTGCTTCCAACAATAATGGAAGCAGCCTATTCCGACATAAAAAATATATATACAAAAACCGAAATAATATGGAAGCGAGGGCAAACAGTAAAATAATTGTATTTATTTACTTTTAAATATCCGTGGATGAATTAATTCCAAGACATCAGCTGGCAATATATACCAATAATTCTGACAATTTTTTTTTTAAGGATTATAAAAATACACATATTTAAAACTAAATTAGGCCATGTGGGTGTTCAAATAGAGCCATACATTTAATTACCTCTATATGTTAACTTACTGGACACCCCCTTACTTTTTACATACAACCTATATCAAAGGTGACTACTCATACTACTTAAAGCACGATTAACAACATATGTTGATATGCAGCTTCTATATACCTTTATAATTAATTATCTGCAATTATTTTTACCATATATAGCTTTTAAGATGTAAAGCAATGTACATAAGAGCACTTATTCTCCTATTGTTGTTCTGCCGACAAACATATACACAGGGATGATTCTAGACAATTTGGCTCTCTTTGTGAGTATTAAAAAAATGAGCACCCCCCTAGACATTCAAAAATGCGACCCCCACCCACAGACATAAAAAAAAGTATTTTGCATGTGCCCCGGGTGCGTACGCTCCTGGCGAGGGAGCGTGCCCTCGTTAAATGGGTGTGACTACCTTACACCCCAGTTTTTGACCCTGCAACAACAGACCTTGGCCACCACACTCCTCTCAGGGGTGGAGTTTCACAGAATGACGCAGTTGCATCGTGATATCATGACGCAACCGCAGTGTCTGAAGTAGATGTATCCTCCCGGCTTTTGTAAATTCCTCTCAGGCAGCCTTATCTGGAGATATTTTTACTATCCGTATATCCTCCAGTAACGCTCCAGTCTGTGGGCACAATACCAGCTGGTATCTTAGTAGCAATAAGAGTGGTAATATGTGTTTCCTAACCTCCACAAGTTATCAGCGGCTTCCTCAGTAAGTGGTGTTCCCCAATTTAGTCTTAATATCCCAATATGCCATAAATAAATTGGTGTAACTGGGGGTGAAGCTGGTGCCTATTGCTTTACCTATTGGTTTTCTGCCTCTATGATAGTATATGAGGTAATAACATCTGCACACTGGTGTTTCTATAATGGGTGCAGTGTATGCGGTGCACACGAGCCCCTGAGTCCAGAGGGGGCCCCCACTGCACATGCTGCACCCATTTTCTAAATACTCACCCCTCCGGAGTCCCGCGGTGACGTCCACGGCGGTATTAAAACTCTGTGAAAATGGCCCAGCGGCCATTTTCAAGGAGTTCTGCATATGTGCAGTAGAGAAATCTCAGGGAAAATGGCCGCCGCGCCATTTACCCGGAGATCTGCGCATGCGCAGTAGAGTGTGAGTGCTCTAGTGCTCTCAGACTCAGCACTGCCAACAGAGAGGAGAGGGCCTGAATGGAGGGGGCTGCACCCGGGCCTCCTCCTTTCTTAAAGCACCCCTGCATCTGCACTAACCAAATATAAAAAATCATTGAATTTGACGTGGGACAGTTTTCTAAATATGTCCCCTGTACCTTTTATAGAAGACCAGTTGGCATCTTTGGTTTTTAAGCTTTTTAACCTGGGCTTAAATGGTTTTACGTGTAATTGGATCTTAAACTTTTTGACTCAAGTAGTTAGGCTAGGTAAATCTGTGTCTGGTGAGGTCCGTATAGGTATAGGGGTTCCGCAATTGTGTGTTTTGAGCCCGTTATTATATTCATTATTTACGTATGATTGTTTTTCAGTTTCTGATTCTGTTAAAGTGTGAAATTTGAAGACGATTTAGCGGTTGTTGGTCTGATAAGTGGAAACAATGAGATATCTTACAGATATGAAATTTTACATTTACAGGAATGGAGTAAATTGATTTTAAATACATAAAAACAAAGGTAATGGTTGTTGATTTTAGACGTGGTAGTAATAGACCGTTACTTCCTGTATTTTTGGATGGAAAGCCAATTGAGGAGGTGGCTTCATTTACATTTTTGGCCATGCACATTGCAAATGATCTAACTTGGGGGTAAATTTACTAAGATGGGAGTTCTATTTAAGATGGGATGTTGCCCATAGCAACCAATCAGATACTATTTCTCATTTATCTAGCACCTTCTAGAAGATAATACCTGGAATCTGATTGGTTGCTGTAGGCAACATCCCATCTTAAATAGAACTCCCATCTTAGTAAATTTACCCCTTGGTCCTTAAATTAAAAATTTTTGATTAAGAAGGCGCAGCAGCATCTTTTCTTCTTAAGGAGACTTAGGGCTGTCTGTTTGAGTACGAGCACCCTAGTTAGATTTTATCAAAGTATTATAGAGAGTGTTTTGACGTACGGAATTATAGTATGGTTTGGGAACTGCACTGTAGTGGAACGTATTGCCCTTGAACGTGTGGTCAAAACTGCTAGTAAGATTCTTGGGGTGTCTCTGCCCTGTTTGATGGACTCTTATGGGAAAAGAGTGTTAAGGAAAGCTAGGTATATACTGGCTGATGAAAGTCATCCAAATTGTTTGGTCTTTGAAAGATTGCCATCCCTAAAACGTTTTAGGAGTGTTCGTGCTCACACTAATCGTATGTCGAACAGTTTCTTCCCAACAGCCGTCTGGATGTTAAATGATCACTAGGCTTAGTGCTAAATCTTGTATAAATGAAGTATGGTTTTACTGTTTATTTTTTTGTGCGAAATGTTCACATTACATTGCATTCATTGACATCTCGTTGCTGTCTTGTTAATGACAAATAAAGTATATTAGTATTATTATTATTATTATTATTATTATTATTATTACTATATTATGGTTTTAAAGATGCATCAATAATAGCATATAAGTTAGATGTAAAGATGTTGGTACCCAATATTTTTTGTCTTCCTGGGGGGTTAAGGAAAAAAGTACAGTACATTTGCTTCTTTAAGACAGGTACACTGGATACCAAGAAGAGAGAAACAAAAATGAAAAAGGGGTAAAAGAGGGGGTGGTTACAATTAAAAAAGGTTTAATCATCCCTCAGTACCACATTACCAGTAATGTAATGTAGAAGAAAATGTAATGTAATGTAGAAGAAAAAAATCTTTAATCTTAGTGATGGCGTGCTCAATAAAAATTAAACTTTATTTCTTAAAAAAGGAAATAAACTTTTCTGAGGTATACATTGATTTACAAAAGTTTGTTAAAAAATTAACAGTGAAAAAATTATTGTTGTAGAAAAATACTTATGAACCTCAGGAAGATGTTGATGTGGTAAAGAATAAGACTAAATATTAAAATAAATTCTCTTTTATCCCACCTATTTAAAAGGAAGTTGTATAACCAATTAGCCATTAGTGAAATAGAACAAAAGGGTTCATCAACAAAAACAATTTGAACCAATTTAACAAAAATAGAAATTACAGTCTTGATATCACATCGGCTAATAAGGGGTGTGGGGTTATTTTGTTAAATAATTCTGACTACATCAAAGACATTGTTTGGAAGCTTATAGAGGGATCAACATATAGAAAATTGAAAAGTGACCCTACAGCTAAAATACCAAAAGCACTATCAGAATTGAGTCAGACAACTTTAAAATATGGGCCCTCATTCCGAGTTGTTCGCTCGGTATTTTTCATCGCATCGCAGTGAAAATCCGCTTAGTACGCATGCGCAATGTTCGCACTGCGACTGCGCCAAGTAACTTTACTATGAAGAAAGTATTTTTACTCACGGCTTTTTCTTCGCTCCGGCGATCGTAATGTGATTGACAGGAAATGGGTGTTACTGGGCGGAAACACGGCGTTTCAGGGGCGTGTGGCTGAAAACGCTACCGTTTCCGGAAAAAACGCAGGAGTGGCCGGAGAAACGGTGGGAGTGCCTGGGCGAACGCTGGGTGTGTTTGTGACGTCAACCAGGAACGACAAGCACTGAAATGATCGCACAGGCAGAGTAAGTCTGGAGCTACTCTGAAACTGCTAAGTAGTTAGTAATCGCAATATTGCGAATACATCGGTCGCAATTTTAAGAAGCTAAGATTCACTCCCAGTAGGCGGCGGCTTAGCGTGTGTAACTCTGCTAAATTCGCCTTGCGACCGATCAACTCGGAATGAGGGCCATGGTGTGATATATCAAGAAGGAATTTGATTTTTATTTTTTTTAAAGATAAAAATATCCAAGCACACCAATATATATCCTCCCCGAGATACATAAAGACCTACTTAACCATCCAAAAATACTGATATCAGGTACCAACAGCCTTACGTCTAACTTATCTGCCATTAGTGGTACATATACACAAACAGTAGTAACCAATCGATCTAATTTTAAAAATACATGGAAAGTTTGAAGATGATTTTTATTTGGTTAGTGTAGATACTGTATTAATACCTTATGTACTATTTTCTTAATATTTTTTTTTACTTATATGAAAACACAATTATTTTAGAAAACGTTCTTTTTATTTAAAATATATATATTTTTTTTATTTTAACTGGTTGTTCTTTTAATAAGAAGCCAGTACAGCAATGGGCACCAGATTCACCCCCATTTATGCCAGTGTATTTATGGCATAATGGGAGAATAAGACTATACAGGGAAACAACCCAAAGGGGCTAAACCTGTTTTGCTGTTACTTTTTCATAGACAATATGTTTAGAGGAAGTTTAGAATGCCTTAATACTTTTTGTGAGAGATTAAATCGAAATAATTTTATTAACTGTTTAACTTTTTCTCTTAGAAGGAAATTTAATTTTTTTAGATTTATATATTTATGTTGGCCCAGGAAAAATAGAAATCAAATCACAGAGAAAAAACAAATTCCAACTCATAAATAAATACAGGTACACCACCGATTTTCCGGCAACCGATGATCCGGAACCTCTTTTAATCCGGACAATTTTGATTTGTCCGGATTAAAGGGGGTTAGAGACATCCTTTAATCCGGAACATTTTCTGCGCATGGGCGTAACACGCAATAGGCGCAAGTGTCAGTGGGTACAGCTTCCACGGACACTGCAGGTGACACAGCAAGCATCAGTGGGGCTGTTATGGCGTCCAAGGTCACAGCAAGTACCGCACATGGGCGGAAGACACAGCGCACACAAGTGTCAGTGAGTACAGCTTCTGAGGACACTGCAGGTGACACAGCAAGCAACAGTGGGGCTGTTATGGCGTCCAAGGTCACAGCAAGTACCGCACATGGGCGGAAGACACAGCGCACACAAGTGTCAGTGATTACAGCTTCTGAGGACGCTGCAGGTGACACAGCAAGCAACAGTGGGGCTGTTATGGCGTCCAAGGTCACAGCAAGTACCGCACATGGGCGGAAGACACAGCGCACACAAGTGTCAGTGAGTACAGCTTCTGAGGACACTGCAGGCGACACAGCAAGCAACAGTGGGGCTGTTATGGCGTCCAATGTCACAGCAAGTACCGCACACGGGCGGAACACACAGCGCACACAAGTGTCAGTGAGTACAGCTTCTGAGGGCACTGCAGGTGACACAGCAAGCAACAGTGGGGCTGTTATGGCGTCCGCACACAGTTCAAGTGACAGTAGTGCTGCTATGCCTTCCAAGAACAGTGATGGTACAGGTATAAAGCGTAAACACAAGTCTATATCGGTGCAGGCAAAAGTTGAGATATCACGAAAACTGGACCGCGGTGTTTCAGTGAAGAAGCTGTGTGATACATACGGTCTCGGTTCCTCAACAGTGTATGACATAAAAAAACACAGGGAGAAAATATTACAGTTCTTTGCAGAAAGTCAATCTAAGAAGCAAATGAGCATTAGGAAAACTATGAAATCTGGTAAAAGCACTGAGCTTGATCGAGTGTTGTTGGAATGGTTTCGACAACGTCGGAGTGATGGTGTAGACTTGTCAGGCATCATGGTACAGGAACAAGCTAAGTTGTATCATAAAGCACTAAAACTTTACTATGAGTGTGATTACAGTGAAGGATGGCTGCATAGGTTTAAGTCACGTCATGGAATTTCAATGCGCAAAGTGTGTGGTGAAAAACGGTCTGCAAACCATGAAGCAGCTGATGACTATGTGGATGAGTTTGCAAAGCTTGTGGCTGATGAAAACCTCTCCCCCCAGCAAGTTTATAATGCCGATGAAACTGCACTGTATTGGCGATGTACCCCTAGGAAAACTTTATCAATGGAGGATGAAGAAGCCCCCACAGGGTTTAAACAATCTAAGGACAGAGTTACTGTCCTAGGTTGCTCCAATGCTGCCGGAACTCACCGATGCAAGCCACTAGTGATCGGAAAAAGTAAATGCCCTAGGGCTTTAAAAGGTGTTAATGTATCCTGTAATTTATCGTGCAAATAAAAATGGATGGATTACCACCGAGTTAATGCTAGAGTGGTTTGAAAAGTATTTTGTGGCAGAAGCCAGAGCACACTGCACATCTGTAGGCCTATCAGAGGACTGCAAAATCCTTCTTATTCTGGACAACTGTTCAGCTCACCCTAGAGCTGAACTGCTGCGCAAGAATAACGTGTTTACAGCATACTTACCACCAAACTGTACATCTCTTATCCAACCACAAGATCAAGGAATATTGCGCTCTATGAAGGCCAAGTATCGTACACTTTTCATGAAACGCATGCTAGATGTGGTGAATTCAGGCAAGCCTATTGAGTCGTTTATCAAAGACTTTAACATGAAAGATGTACTTTGGTTTGTTGCTAGTGCCTGGGAGAATGTAAATTCGTTAACACTAAAGAATGGTTGGCATAAGTTGTGGCCTGCCATGGTGTTTGAAAATGCACCTGATGAAGATCCCAGTATTGCCTTCACAGGATTCCGTGTAGCAAATGATGATGAATGTGTTCTTGAGTTACTTGAATATGCAAAAACTTGTACTGCAACTGCTGCCAACAACCTATCAAGTAGGCTGAACGAAGAAAATCTGGCAGAGTGGATGGAGGTTGACGTTGAAACACCTGTTGTGCGTCACTGTAATGACTCTGAAATTATAGATATGGTTTTGAATCCTGCAAAAATCACTGAAAGTGACGATGGTGACAGTGAAGACGAAAATGTTATTGAAATCCCCACTGGTATTGACAAGCTGATTGAGATGATAAGTGAGCTAATCAAAGGACTAGAACAACGTAACTTTGTGACAGAACAAGAGCTAATGCATTTTCACTTGATGAAAGAAAAACTGTACAGGGAAAGGTCAAAACTTATGAAACAACCTCGCCTTGATGTCATGTTTAAGAAGCTATGCAAGAATGTGCCTAAGAGCAGTACCTGTTCTCTAGCATCTCCAATTCCTCCAAGTTCTAGATCAGGTCCCTGTTCCCCAGACATCCCATGTGCAACTGTCCCACCTGACATACTTCTTCAAGACCACGCTGATGATTAGGTTGTAGTGGGAGTTGGACTGTGGAAGGTTTAGAGTTGGGCTGTGGAAGGTATAGGGTAGGTTGTTGGGCTGTGGAAGTTATAGGGTAGGTTGTAATAGGAGTTGGGCTGTGGAAGGTTTAGAGTTGGGCTGTGGAAGGTATAGGGTAGGTTGTTGGGCTGTGGAAGTTATAGGGTAGGTTGTAATAGGAGTTGGGCTGTGGAAGGTTTAGAGTTGGGCTGTGGAAGGTTTAGAGTTGGGCTGTGGAAGGTTTAGAGTTGGGCTGTGGAAGGTATAGGGTAGGTTGTTGGGCTGTGGAAGTTATAGGGTAGGTTGTAATAGGAGTTGGGCTGTGGAAGATTTAGAGTTGGGCTGTGGAAGGTTTAGAGTTGGGCTGTGGAAGGTTTAGAGTTGGGCTGTGGAAGGTATAGGGTAGGTTGTTGGGCTGTGGAAGTTATAGGGTAGGTTGTAATAGGAGTTGGGCTGTGGAAGATTTAGAGTTGGGCTGTGGAAGGTTTAGAGTTGGGCTGTGGAAGGTATAGGGTAGGTTGTTGGGCTGTGGAAGTTATAGGGTAGGTTGTAATAGGAGTTGGGCTGTGGAAGATTTAGAGTTGGGCTGTGGAAGGTTTAGAGTTGGGCTGTGGAAGGTTTAGAGTTGGGCTGTGGAAGGTATAGGGTAGGTTGTTGGGCTGTGGAAGGTATAGGGTAGGTTGTTGGGCTGTGGAAGTTATAGGGTAGGTTGTAATAGGAGTTGGGCTGTGGAAGGTTTAGAGTTGGGCTGTGGAAGGTTTAGAGTTGGGCTGTGGAAGGTATAGGGTAGGTTGTTGGGCTGTGGAAGTTATAGGGTAGGTTGTAATAGGAGTTGGGCTGTGGAAGATTTAGAGTTGGGCTGTGGAAGATTTAGAGTTGGGCTGTGGAAGGTTTAGAGTTGGGCTGTGGAAGGTTTAGAGTTGGGCTGTGGAAGGTATAGGGTAGGTTGTTGGGCTGTGGAAGGTATAGGGTAGGTTGTTGGGCTGTGGAAGTTATAGGGTAGGTTGTAATAGGAGTTGGGCTGTGGAAGGTTTAGAGTTGGGCTGTGGAAGGTTTAGAGTTGGGCTGTGGAAGGTTTAGAGTTGGGCTGTGGAAGGTATAGGGTAGGTTGTTGGGCTGTGGAAGTTATAGGGTAGGTTGTAATAGGAGTTGGGCTGTGGAAGGTTTAGAGTTGGGCTGTGGAAGGTTTAGAGTTGGGCTGTGGAAGGTATAGGGTAGGTTGTTGGGCTGTGGAAGGTTTAGAGTTGGGCTGTGGAAGGTATAGGGTAGGTTGTAGTGGGAGTTGGGCTGTGGGAGGGTAAGAGTTAGTGTCATTTTGCATGAGGTTTAGTACTTTCCTTGTAGTTACTGTTTCACTTACTGTTAATGGTTGTTCAAAACGAACCTGATACCTGTTTTGCTTATAAACAGTTTTGCATACACTACTGTGTTTATTCATTCATTAATATTATACTGTAGCATATATTTGACTATTTATTGCTTTAGAAATGTTCTGAAGGTGCAAAATTAGTTTCCACCGTTAATCCGGCAAAATCGATAATCCGGCACGGCACTGGAACCGAGGATGCCGGAAAATCGGTGGTGTACCTGTACCATCATAATTGGCTGAACAATATATCCTTGTGCCAAATTAAAAGGCTGCAGAAAATTGTTCATAAATGCCAATCCTTGAAAATCAAGTGCTAGAAATGAGTGGTAGATTCTTGAAGAAAGGGTATAGTGTTAAATCTATCAATAAAGCCAAAATAAAATTGGAAGCGAGCAATAGGTAATATCTTTGTAAAAGAGAAAAGGATTATATGAAAAAAAAAACCTGCAACAAATTTGATTGGGAATTCATAACCCAATATGGGTCTTATCACAGGAGGGTAAAAAAGTTATAAAACAGAACTGGAGGATAAAACTTAAAAAAATATCTCCTAGAAAAGTCTGTCTGTATTTGTATGAAAGCACCTTCACTAAAGGATAAATTGGTTAGGAACTGCCAACCATATCTAAATCAGTCCCCATATGTGTACAACTTGGTTTTGCAGATCTATAACTTTGTATACTTTAGCTCTTAAATGACAAAAAAAAAACAATTTTGCACTGACCACAAATAAAAACTTATAGTATGCTGTATTTCAGATTTTCTTATGCACAAACTAACATACAAGGACACAGGAAAAACCTGCCTGATGAAAGCATTACTGAACATCAATGAAAGCACTCTTGAAATAGTGTGTATTCTGCTAACATATGCTGAGGAGAATAGATTCTTGGAACAATTAATTAATGCTGAATATACTGAAGAAAATTACAAAGGTAATTTGCATTCTAGATAAAATGATTATGGCTGATCATTTTCTGGGGAAAATATTGTTTTACAAGTATAGATGTGTACACTTGCATCTAGCCCCCCTGCATGTTAAACAGCCCTTCTAGTCATGCCATGCCATGCCATGACTTGGTAATTCTGAGCTTATTTTTGTGTCACTTTTTCCATTAAAATGCATCTTATTCACAAAACAGCTATATCTGCATATGAAATTCTATGCTACAGTGTTTTCCTAAAAAACCACTGTAACGTAGCATTTTGTATGCAGATACAGGCACTGACACAGACAGACTATAGGCAAGCCACATATCAGAGTCTGCTTGTCAGAGTCTGCTTGTGCATTTTAATCACATAGCAATGCAAATAAGATGCATTTTCGAAAAAAAATGCCCAACGCTAACTGAGTTGCACAGGACCGATCAAGTCACTCACACCAGTCATCTCCCGCTGCATGGCAAATTGAAGCAGATGTATAAGAACACATCTGTAAATCATTGATCCATAAAGAATAACAAACAGGCAGATACGTGGTACTCTTGGTTCTGACTGGTATAAAAAAAAACACCCACTGCAAAAGCTTCAATGATTGGTCGCTTATTAAATAATAGAGATGAGTATGGACCATCGTATTTTAATTTTGCCAAAACCACCATCAGTGTTTTTGTTTTTGGCAAAGTCATCCTCAAGTGTTTTGGTTCTGATTCAGATTTGGTTTTGGTCTAGGATTTCTTGAAAATTGATTAAAAGCAGCTAAAATTATGTAATTTTGGACCTATTTTTGTTCCAACAGTAATATTACCATCAATAGCATTAATTTCCAGTAATTTCCAGTTAATTTAGACCACCTCACAATATTGTTCACCAATATTGGCCAAGGGTGCAGCAACCTGGCTGACTAACCTAAGCGACAGAGAAGCGGCACAAACATGCAGCAGTTTAAAAATATATAGCACATCTATGAAACATTGCAACACAACAATGGCAGCAGACAGGTTGGCAGTTTATTAATCTGTACAACCAAGGGGGGCCTGGCTTGGGTGCATGC
This sequence comes from Pseudophryne corroboree, assembly GCF_028390025.1. Classification (NCBI taxonomy): domain Eukaryota; kingdom Metazoa; phylum Chordata; class Amphibia; order Anura; family Myobatrachidae; genus Pseudophryne; species Pseudophryne corroboree. Next base: position 856,323,706 of record NC_086445.1, on the reverse strand, counting down.
TGGAGTGGATGTGTTTTGGAAGAGCTCCCCTGTCTGCAGCCCTTTAAGAAACCATTTCCCTGCTGCTAATCTTCACGGGTGGTCGGCATTTCCAGCACCCAGACCGCTGTGCTGGCCATCATTGGCCGGTCCCCAGGTGACTTTTCCTGACGAGGCCTACCCACATCCCTGGAGCCGTGGCCTTGATTACATGGTGGGGTCTGTGACGGAGGTCCCGGCCATCGCAAGTCCTCCGGCGGCTGCCCGCACTATTCCTGGTGGAGGTGCCTTCCTCCCACTCAGGGGCTCTACCGCTGTGCCATACTCCCTGCACCCTTGGTCCTCTAGAATTGATACAACTGCCTCATTACATACATACATACATACATACATACAAACATACATGTTTCTAAATAAGCAGCTGGAGATAATGCCTCTTTCCACACCTTCTATATGCAACTAGGCCGAGTGACCCAGGCCTATTTGCCCTAGTGTGATCCTGATAAGTAACCTCTCCACAGGTCTCACCATCACCTGCCCCAGCTCATGAATAAGGATTTCATTTTGGAAGACTTCACAGATTAAGACAACCTCTATACAGCAGAGATCATCATTACTGCTGACGCTCTCTGGTGTGACTCTGCTGGTCGGGTCTTGCCTCCTTATTCTAACATCTAGTGCATATACTTCAATGTTTGTGAGCACTTTATAACTGTTGTACATACTTTTTCTTTGTTCACGTGGCATTTCACATATTGACTATTCTTGTCAATTATTTTACTATTTTTTCTCACCACTAGATGGTCTTCTAATCTTATTTTTGGGAAATTGCTCTCTTTCAAGATGTAAGAATTTTTGAGCCACCATCATTTTATATTGACTGGGCTTACAGCATTTTTGTGGGAGAATCTGCATCTGATTCCGTCATGGATAAATTTGTTGCCTGAGCTACTCCTAAAGTTCAACGGACTACAGGGGTAGTGGCAAGAAGGGGGATACAACCATTGATACTGCTGATGACACAGACCACACTACTACTGCAGGATCCCCACTGCATCCACTCTCCTATAATGAAATAGTCTGGACTATAAGAGAAACCATTGAACTTCTCCTGGAGAAGCAAGTGGATAAATTTCTGTGTGCAGTAGCTAATTTAAAATCTCAAATGACTTCCATCTCCCGCCAAGTTTCTGCACATGAAAACTGGATCTGCTTTAATTTCCATGAAATTTTAGAATTAAAGCAATAGGTCTCTGACTTGTTATCCACCCAAACCACCTTATTGTCTAAAATCGATTATCTCGAGAACAGATCCAAATGTAAAAATTGCGGATTATGGGGGTAATTCTGAGTTGATTGCAGCAGCAAGTTTGTTAGCAATTGAGCAAAACCATGCGCACTGCAGGGGGGGGCAGATATAACATTTGCAGAGAGAGTTAGATTTGGGTGGGTTATTTTGTTTCTGTGCAGGGTAAATACTGGCTGCATTATTTTTACACTGCAATTTAGATTTCAGTTTGAACACGCCACACCCAAATCTAACTCTCTCTGCACAAGTTATATCTGTCCCCCCTGCAGTGCACATGGTTTTGCCCAACTGCTAACAAATTTGATACTGCGATCAACTCAGAATTAGGCCCTATGAGGGTTTTGCAAACCAAAAAAGTTAGCAATTGGGCAAAACCATGTTGCACTGCAGACGTAACATGTGTAGAGAGATTTAGATAGTAGATATAGTTGGTAGGTATTGAAATTCAAAATACACAGAGAACAAATCCAGCTCTTCAGGGTTTGTGATTTGGTTTTGGATCTGGGACTCCGTTCGTGTTTTGGATCTGGATTGGTATTGCCAAAACCACCCTTTCGGGTTTTGGTCTTGGATCTGGATTTTTCTTTTAAAACAAAACATCAAAACCGCTAAAATCACAGAATTTGGGTTTTGTGTTTTTCGATCCTACAGTATTATTAACCTCAATAACATTCATTTCCAGTCTATTCTGAACACCTCACACCTCACAATATTGTTTTTAGGCCAAAAGGTTGCACCGAGGTAGCTGGATGACTAAGCTAAGCGACACATGTGGGCGGCACAAACACGTGGCCCAACTAGGAGTGGCACTGCAGTGACAGAATGGCAGTTTTAAAAACTAGGTCCCAAAAAGCACATAATGCAAAGGGGGGAAAAAGAGGTGCAAAATGGTATTGTCCTTGGTCCCTCCCACCCTTATGTTGTTTAAACAAGACATGCACAGTTTAATAAACCCATCATTTCAGCGACAGGTGGTACCCCTGGAAAAAGCTTGCCAAGTTCTCCGAATCATAGCTAGCTACACACATACCACCTCCATATTTGATGATTTTTCACATTATGAGAAGAGGCAAGAGGAAGAGGACAGTGTCAAGAAGGTGATAAAAAATTAGAGAGTCACATGCAATCAGGAACAACACACAGGCTTTCCCCTCCACTCCTATATTGGTGTGGAACAGAAAGGACTTTAACCAAGCAAATATATAATGACCACATTACTGGACAAACTGAAAAACTAGGGGCCACAGCCTCTGAATTTGTACCCCCTTCTTCAGGAATTATGATAATCTCGGATTTAATGCTGGGATGCAAATAAACTGGTGTATACCACAGGATCAAGATTGGATATTTTCCGTTCCACGGAGTCTGGAGACTTATTTTGTGAAAATCTCGTGGGTTTCTTTTTTTTCCATTTTTTAATTGCATTTGTATTTACAGATGCCTTATTTTGGGTTTTCACAGCTCCCAGTTACATGCATGTGAGCATACCTGTGTGTCCCAGTTACACGCATGTGAGCATACCTGTCAGTAGCGGCTCTTGCCACGGGCAAGCAGGACTTTTGCCCGGGGTGCCGCTGTCCCAAGGGTGCCGCCGTCGTGGCAAGAGCCGCTACTGTGTCCAGATGGCGGCGGCAGTACTGTGTCCAGACAGGGATTGCAGCGGTGGTGGTTAGGAAAAGGTCCTATCCGCGAAGGGAAACTAGACACGCAGTGAGGTAGCGTCTAGTTTCCCTTAGTGGAGAGGACCTTTCCCTGCTACTGGAGCCTGCCGTGCGGTGTGCATGATGTCATTGCGCACCGCACGGCAGTTTAGGACAGTGATAGACGATAGGGGTCATAATTGACCTCTAGTGTCTATGCGCTCCTATGGATCCGAGGAGCAGCACCAGCGGCGGAAGACAGACGGCAAAAGTGGTCGGGAAACAGGAACGGGGCTGGTGAGTATTCTTGATTTTTTTTTTTACTAGGGGCACAGCTACTGGTGGGCAGAGTAATGGGGGCACAACAGCTACTGGGGCACAACAGCTACTGGGGGCAAAACTAATGAGGGTGCAGTACTGGGGGCACAGCTGCAGGGAGCACAACAACTAATGGGGGCACAACTAATGAGGGCGCAGTACTGAGGGCAAAACTACTGGGGGCACAGCTGCAGGGGGCACAACAGCTACTGGGGGCACAACTAATGTGGGCACAACTACTGAGGGCACAGTACTGGGCGGCACAGCAGCTACTGGGGGCACAACAGCTACTGGAGACACAACTGCTGAGGGTGCAGTACTGGGGGCACAACAGCTACTGAGGCACAACAGCTATTCGGGGGAAAACAACAGGGAGCAAAACTGACCATGCCCCTTCCCTGTGAAGCCACGCCCCTATTTCTAATTTTTTTATTTATTTATTTTCTTTTCTTTTTTGGGGGGGGGGGGCACCAAAAGAAACTTTCACCCTGGGAGCCACAAGGTCTAGAACCGGCTCTGATACCTGTGTGTCTTGTTTATTTTTTTCATATTTTATTTTTAAATAAAGCAGCCCCTTAGATGTTTTAGCAGCCCCTCGTGAGCCCCCACAGCAGCCACAGATCGGGCAAGTTGAGTTTGGGTGGGTTCAGTACTGTACTAAGCAGGACTGTGCAGTGATATTTTTTATTATTGAGCCCCTGCTCTCATGGAGGTTACCACTCTAGTCCAAAACTAATTTTATATTACAAGTAGGACTGTTGGAGGAAGCAATGCTAACCTCTGTGCCAAAAGCATGCCTCAGCCTGGCAAACCAGACATCTTCCTGGCTGTACGCCTTCATGAGAGTCCATACTGGGCCCTTATTCAGTAACTGTTTGTGCCTCACAGGAGCTGCTGGCCCATCTAGTGCTGCAGTGCAATGGAAAGCGGATGCAATGCAAGATCACAGAAACTCTGTTCTTCTAACACTGCAAGGTCTTGCGATAGCCCTACGCAGCCCTTAAATTGTACAATTTTTAAGGAGAAAAGATTTACAAAATAAAGGAAAAGAACCCTGTACAACAATTGCGCATCTAAATAATAAAAAATGTGGAACATTAATACAGGTTGAGTATCCCATATCCAAATATTCCGAAATACGGAATATTCCGAAATACGGAACTTTGAGTAGGACCGAGATAGTGAAACCTTTGTTTTATGATGGCTCATTGTACACTAACTTTGTTTAATACACAAAGTTATTAAAAATATTGTATTTAATGACCTTCAGGCTGTGTGTATAAGGTGTATTTGAAACATTAATAAATTGTGTGTATGTACACAAACTTTGTTTAATGCACAAAGTTATTAAAAATATTGGCTAAAATTACCTTCGATTAAATGCATTCTGTGCTTAGACTTGGGTCCTATCGCCATGATATCTCATTATGGTATGCAATTATTCCTAAATACGGAATAATCCGATATCCAAAATACTTTTGGTCCCAAGCATTTTGGATATGGTATACCCAACCTGTAAAAAAATCAAAATTAAGATTGACGAATTGGAGCCATTAATTTGAGTTCCTAACATGAAATAATTGAGAAGAACCTCACTAATGCTGGGTACACAGTGCACACTAGAAGATATATATATATATATATATATATATATAAAACTAGAGATGAGTGGGTTCAGACAGGGCACCCCTGGAATTATACGGCAGCGCCTCTGGACTTATACAACATAGGCAGCACACCTGGGCTGGGAGGGCAGCACCTTTGGAATGATGTGGCATACAAAGAAAAGACGTGCAAAATAGAATTGTCCTTGGCCCTCCCACACACCCTTATGTTGTATAAACAGGGCATGCACACTTTAACAAACCAATCATTTCAGCAACAGTGTCTGCCACATGACTGTGGCTGAAATGATTGGTTTGTTTGGGCCCCCACCAAAAAAGAAGCAAATAATGTATCTTTGCACAAACTGGCTCTACAGAGGCAAGATGTCTTCCTCATCCTCATCCTCTGATCCTCATTTCCTTCAGTGTTTACATCCTCATCCTCACAGAGAAATAATTCCACACCGAAGAGGTGGCTTTTTTGGTATTTTGCCCAGGCATGACAATGGGCTTTTTCAGCCCATGGCCAACAACTGTCTCCACTGGTGCCTTATTTAAACAAACCACATCACCATCAGAATCCTCATCATCAACTTCCTCCTCAGCGCCAGCTGCACCAATATCCTCCCCATCCTGGTGTACTTCTACAGTGACATTCTCAATCTCAATATCAGCAACTGGACTGGCGGAGCTCCTCCCATACAGTCTTGGGAAGGTCAGGCCTAGACATTGCAACCGTGGACACACTTGAACTCTCCTTGGGAATTTGTGATATCTCTGAATGTAGTTGTTTTTTCCTGTGCTTTAACAAGCTTTATTTTAAAAAAATCTTCGAGATGGAGGAGGGCTTCCATCTTCATGAGAAGCTGAACCACCAGTCACGAACATAGGCCAAGGCCTTAACCTTTCCTTGCCACTTCGTATCGTGAATGGCATATTGCCAATTTTAAGTTTTTTTATCAGATAATTTATTTTTATTTTCTTTTTTTGTCAATATTTGCTTCTTCGATTTTACATGCCCTCTATGACATTTTTGCATCGTCAATGTCATGACTGGTGGCAGCAGCAGCTTCAGCACTAGTACTAGGAACTGGTTCCTGATCTTCCACTATTTTTTTTCCTCCAAATTTTTGTTCTCCGTTTCACAGGACAGCACCCCTTTATTATTACAGCACACAGAACAGAGCCCCTTTATTTTCTCAGCACCCCTATATTTTAACAACACCCCTGTATTTTTACAGCTTAGAAGACAGGGCCAGTGTATCTTTATTTAAACAGCAGCCCTGTATTTTTTACAGCATAAAGGACAGAACCAACACCTCTGTATTTTTACAGCATACAGTACAGGGCCAGTGTACCTTTATTTATACAACACCCCTATATTTTTTACAGCATACAGGACAGAACCAGCACCCCTGTATTTTCACAGCACCCCTGTAATTTTACAGCATACAAGACAGGGCCAGTGTACCTTTATTTATACAACACCCCTGTATTTTTTACAGCATACAGGACAGAACCAGCACCCCTGTATTCTTGCAGCATACAGGACAGGGCCAGCACCCCTGTATTTTAACAACACCCCTGTAATTTGACAGCATACAAGATAGGGCCAGTGTACCTTTATTTATACAACACTCCCATATTTTTTACCACATACAGGACAGAACCAGCACCCCTGTTATTTTACAGCATACAAGACACAGTGTACCTTTATTTATACAACACCCCTGTATTTTTTACAGCATACAGGACAGAACCAGCACCCCTGTATTTTCACAGCATCTTTAATTTATACAGCATGCAGGACAGGGCCAGCACCCCTGTATTTTAACAACACCCTGTAATTTTACAGCAGAAAAGTTAGGGCCAGTGTACCTTTACAACACCCCTGTATTTTTTACAGCATACAGGACAGTGCCCCTGTACAGCACAGTGACAGGACAGCAACACCCATATACAGCACCCCTAACAGCACAGGACACCACAGTGACAGGACAGCACCCCTAACAGCACAGAGGACAGCACCCCTGAAGAGCACACACTGACCCCATCCGACGCCACCAACCACAGAGAGACAGAAGTATATCTCCCTCACTCTCCAAGTCCAGCATGAAAATGGCGGCGACACGCGGCTCCTTATATGGAATCCAAAACCCACGAGAATCTGACAGTGGGATGATGATGTTTTGCCTCATTCTGTGATCTAAGTCTGGCGGGAAGTCCCGAGCCGGACTCTGCTCCCAGCTCGGATCGTGAAGTTTGGAGGGGGGGGGGGTGTTCGGATCTCTGAGATCTGAACCCGCTCATCTCTAGTATTTTGTAATAATTATTATAGGTGAAAACTAGAGAATTTTTGTTTCAAAAGATTAGCTATATTTTGTCTATATATTATTCTCCTATGGTCTGTCCTGTATCCAACATGCATGCACAGTAGGTGATTGGGCATGCCTTGCCCTTCTAATGGCTCCCACTCAGGGCCGGCTCTAGGCATGTTCGAATAGAGCGACCGCGCAGGGCGCCACCCTTAATGGGCGCCGCGCGCTGGTGCCGCCATATTTGAAGCTGGAGCCGGCCCTGTGTGTTCAGCATTGGCCCATCCTGTCCGTGTGTGCGCTATGCGTGCTGCGCGGCGCCAGTGTCTAACGTCAGACGCCGGCACCGCGCAACGCGCATAGCGCACACAAGTGGCCGCCCGCCCACCCGGACCCGGACCCGCACCCGCACCCTCACTCGGCCGGCCGCCCGCCCGCCTGCACTCCCGTTCTCAGACAGCAGTACTCCTCCCCCTCTCAGCACCGCAGGTATTTGGGGGGGCACATTTATGGATCGCACTGTGGGGGCATTTATCTGGCACTGTGGGGGCATTTCTGGCACACTGGGGGCATTTCTGGCTCTGTGGGGGCATATCTGGCACTGAGGGGGCATTTCTGGCTCTGTGGGGGCATTTCTGGCTCTGTGGGGGCATATCTGGCACTGTTGGGGCATTTATCTGGCACTGTGGGGGCATTTATCTGGCACTGTGGGGACATTTCTGGCACACTGGGGGCATTTCTGGCACTGTGGGGGCATATCTGGCACTGTGGGGGCATATCTGGCACTGTGGGAGGCATTTCTGGCTCTGTGGGGGATATCTGGCACTGTGGGGGCATTTATGTATCTGGCATTGTGGGGGCATATCTGGCACTGTGGGGGCATATCTGGCACACTGGGGGCATATCTGGCACACTGGGGGCATTTATCTGGCACTGTGGGGGCATTTCTGGCACACTGGGGGCATTTCTGGCTCTGTGGGGGCATATCTGGCACTGTGGGGGGGGGGCATTTCTGGCTCTGTGGGGGCATATCTGGCACTGTGGGGGCATATCTGGCACTGTGGGGGCATTTATGTATCTTGCATTGTGGGGGCATATCTGGCACTGTAGGGGCATATCTGGCACACTAGGGGCATTTATATGGCACTGTGGGGGCATTTATCTGGCACTGTTGGGGCATTTCTGGCACACTGGGGGCATTTCTGGCTCTGTGGGGGCATATCTGGCACTGTGGGGGGCATTTATGGCTCTGTGGGGGCATATCTGGCTCTGTGGGGGCATATCTAGCACTGTGGGGGCATATCTGGCACTGTGGGGGCATTTATGTATCTGGCATTGTGGGGGCATATCTGGCACTGTGGGGGCATATCTGGCACACTGGGGGCATATCTGGCACTGTGGGGGCATTTATCTGGCACTGTGGGGGCATTTATCTGGCACTGTGGGGGCATTTATCTGGCACTGTGGGGACATTTATCTGGCACTGTGGGCATTTATCTGGCACTGTGGGGGCATTTATCTGGCACTGTGGGGGTATTTATCTGGCACTGTGGGGGCATTTATCTGGCACTGTGGGGGGCATTTATCTGGCACTGTGGGGGCATTTATCTGGCACTGGGGGCATTTATCTGGCACTGTGGGGACATTTATCTGGCACTGGGGGCATTTATCTGGCACTGTGGGGACATTTATCTGGCACTGTGGGGACATTTATCTGGCACTGTGGGCATTTATCTGGCACTGTGGGCATTTATCTGGCACTGTGGGGGCATTTATCTGGCACTGTGGGGGCTTTTATCTGGCACTGGGGGCATTTATGTAGCACTGTGGGGTCATATCTGGCACTGTGGGGGCATTTATCTGGCACTGTGGGGGCATTTATCTAGCACTGTGGGGGCTTTTCTGTATCTGGCACTGTGGGGGCTTTTCTGTATCTGGCACTGTGGGGGCTTTTCTGTATCTACATATCTGGCACTGTGTGGCCATTTATGTATCTGGCATTGCTGGGGGGCATGTCATGTGTTGCTGGCACTGCTGGGGGGCATGTCATGTGTAGCTGGCACGGCTGGAGAGCATATCATGTAGTGTTCCCGCTAGGCGTCTGTGGCTAGGCAATGTGTCTAACGTGCTCTGCCTGGCGCAAAGCGTCTAGGAGGTTCTACCTGGTGCAGTGTGTATTAACTGCACTACTGTGTGGTGTAATGCGAATTGCCACTATTATGTGGCCACGCACCTTCCCCACGAAGCAACGCCCCTAAATTTTTGCTGCGTGCCTTCGGCGCGCACTGTCCATGCTTTACCGTATAGGTAGATGAGCAACAAGCATTACAGTATGTACATCATTTTGCCCTCCTAACTTAAAAATGTGCCCTCCCTGCCCTAAAAAGTGAACACTATCGTGTAGCTGGCACTGCTGGGGGGCATATTGTGTGTAGCTGGCACTGCTGGGGGGCATATCATGTCTATCTGGCACTGCACATTGTGTATCTGGCACTATACTGGAGACATTATGTGTATCTGACACTATACTGGAGACATTGTGTGTAAGGAACACTACTGTGGCTGTTATGTGTAAGGCTGCTAATTGTGTGCGTAGAGGGGGTGTGAAAACATATTTATTTATAGTCTAATAATATGAAGTTATGATGCCACGCCAACTTTCCAAGAGGCCACGCCCACTTTTCCTGGAGTCTCCACCATCAAAGGGACTACTCAACCCTTCATGTCTAGACACCACAGAAACAGAATACAGATAGCGCTGGCAGACTAATTACAAATATATATTTTTTTTATTTCATTTTTAACACTGGTTTACTTTAAAATATGAAAGATTAGTGCCTCCATATAAACCTTTATAGCTAGTTTTCACAATTAGTTTCCCAATGGCACATAGTTTAATAAACCATTAATCTACACACATCAATACAGACACACAGATTTCTCTTATTAAATTCTTTAGACAGTACTTTGCAGCTAAGCTCAATTATATACTTTGTATCCACATATAGCTAGATACCAGGTGTTGATACTTTAGCACATTGTTGCCACAGAATTTCCTGTAACAGATATTTGATACTCTGTTGATATTTGAAAGTCTGTATCCAGAGAAAAAAAAGATGTTTAAATATTTCAGCAGCTGTGTCGTTTTTGCAGATATTCTATTACGTTTTTTCTGCCAAGCATTGAAGTGTTAATAGTCATATAAAACTCACAGCAGTTTCTTGGCAGACTTCTTTTTATGAAAAGCAATTGCTGCATAACATGGCCATGTTAATAGATATATGTATATTACCACATCCTCCCTCTGGGTCTGTATACAATTACTTATCTCCCGGGTCTGGTGTTCTAAACCTTTAAATGAGCCTTATCTGGAGGTTTGGTGGATATTCCCGGTAGTGAGGCAGGTTGCTTCTACGTAGCTCACCAGCAAGGTTTCAGGATACTGTTTAAAAGACGCATTTCCCCGCCTGTATAATGTATCAGCGGCTTCCTTAGTCAGTTCTAGTGTATCGTATAATGATGTATTGCCATGCAGAATTACACTATATAAATACGAATAAGATTAATGAGTGATTTTTATTGTTTTATTCAGGTCAAACCGCATTACATATAGCAATTGAAAGACGACAAACTGACATTGTAAAGTGCTTAATCGACAAAGGTGCTAAAGTAAATGTATGTGCCCGTGGTCATTTCTTCAGTCCTAAAACCAAGAACAAAGGGTTTTATTTTGGCAAGTATATAATTCCATTATATCCTAACAGGATTTTTATATCAAAAACTTTATTTTACATTGTCTACCGTAATACAAGTAATCAAAAATAATACACACACACTTTACACTCCATTCCATCTCTCTGCACTAATAAACTGTCACAGAGCCTGATTAACAAAAGGGCAGCTGGGGTGGGCACCCAGGAACTCCCAAACACTGAGGGGCTCCCACACATAGCTACATCATCAGCATGGGGAGCACTGTGGCACAGATAAATAGGGGATTCTGTGTGGCATAATGTGAACTGGGGGTACTACAGTATGTTTAACACAATTGTGGTGCTGAGAGTATTTATACATTATACTTTTTAATAACATCATCAGTACATCTTATTGGAGCAGCTATCAACCTCACAAATGCAGTATAAATTATATATTAAATAATTTAGCTTAATTTTATTAATACTGCTGCTATGCACAGCTATATTGCACATCCTAGTAGGGAAAAATTATCAGATATTTTCACAATAGACAAACCACCACTTGAACCTAATACTCAGGAGGAGGGATTTTGTGCACAGTTTCTAAAAATAGAAAAAGATTACCAGCAAGAAATAAAATATTGGTAGGAGGTTACAACCCTTACCAAATATTTAGAAATGGGATTTATCCCTAGAAGCCTTTGCATACAAAAAAAATCCCAGTTTTGAACCAATAGACCCCAGTTTTTTCACAAAATGGAATCATATACTGGACAGTTGCTCACATAGTCTCATGTCCCTAATAATAGAGGATAGGAAAAGATCATTAGAAATTTTGAGTGCAAAAATCCAAACAACCAACAAAAAATTTGAAACATTAAAAAACATGCCAGACTACATCAACTTAATGAAAATGACTAATTAAAAATTAAAAAAAATGGAGGAAGACATAATTCAACAACAACAAAGAACAATTTTTAGAGATTATCAAGAAAAAACATATTACACGAAAACTGAAAGAAGGAAAAATGGCAACCCTCCTCATCAAGCTAATAAAGGGCTGAGACAAACAGAGAACCAGAAACCACAACAGAGAAACAGTAAAAACACACCATACATATCACAATTTAAAAAGAGTAATCAAAATGGAAGAAATGAAAGAAAACCTCTAATACAAGAACAACCGTGAACACCATATCAAAGAACAAATTATCTTCCCTACAATCCAAGAAATTTTCACTATGATCAAAAGAAAAATAAACAATGGAGAATGACTCCTTAAATCAAGGCAGAGAAACTGCAAGAAAAGAAGAAAGACTAGAATATCAGGCTCTTATGAAAAACATAGAAACTAACAAAAAAGGAAATATGTCCATCTCCAAATATGGAAAAAGATTGCTTACACAAGAGGAAGATGATCAGGATGAGGATTTTTTAGGAGAGCTGTTGGAGGTCCCAGAACCTCCTGAATGGAAACGAACCTCATGGGAACCGAAAACTAAAATATTGGCCCTTTCACCAGGAGAAGGGGGGGTCAGGGGTGGGAAGAAAATCCGCAACAAAAGAATAACATCAGAGAAAACAACAAATTTGGAGGAAGAAGGAATATATAATTTGAGTAAAAAGAAACTATCCACCCATCACATGTCATTACTTAGAAAAGGACTAACATTTTATCCACACTCGAAGGCAAATCATTTTGATATATACATAGATGTTCATAAATTCATATGAACTTATGCATCAGGAAGTTCTTCGCGCAGAGATCAAATGACATACCAACATTGAACCAGCCAAATCAATTTGTACATAGTCAATTAAAATTGTCATCAACATTTTTTCCTGCTCACGTAAAAGGTCCCCATATAGAGACTTTTCAGTGACTGATAGATAAGGATATCTGCAACGTTTCAACGAACACAAAAAAGAAATACAATCTCACAAAGGAAGAAAACCAAGCCCTACAAGAACTTAAGAAAGATAAGTCCATTGTTTTGAACCCTGCAGATAAAGGTAGAGGCCTGGTGATAATGGAAAAAGAACATTACCAGAGAGAGGTTTCCAACCTACTATCTGATGTTGACACTTACACAATTCTCCAAGGTGACCCAATGGAAACTACTGGAACTTCTAGAAGAAGGCTTGGAAATTGGAATCTTAACAGAAAAAGAAAAGGAATTTATATACATAGAACATCCCAAAATCCCCACGTTTTATCAGCTCCCGAAACTACATAAGGATTTAATTAATCCACCAGGATGTCCTATAGTTTTGGGAATCGGTTCATTATCATCGCATCTATCACAATATGTGGACACTTTTCTGAATGGTCTAGTTCAAGAACAGAAAAGTTATTTGAAAGACACTTTACACGTCCTACAAACAATAGAGACCATAGAATGGCAAGACAACTACATTTTGTGTACCTGTGATGTTTGATCTCTATACATGTGTATAAATCATGACATCGGATGTGAAACAAGTAGGTTTTTTCTTTCAAATAATACACGGTTGCCTAATGCGCAGATGTATTTTCTCATTAGTTGTATACAATACATACTCAATAAGAACTACTTATGGGATCAGGATGTATTTTACAATCAAATAAAAGGAACCGCAATGGGTTCCTCCTTCGCACCTAGTTACACAAATCTATTTGTGGCTAGGTGAGAGGAAGAAAATATTTGGAATGATGACCCATTTGGAAAACATGTAAGTACATGGAAAAGGTATATTGATGACTTCCTAACCGTCTGGAAAGGCCCGGAACTGACACTCAGAGACTTTCTGCTGTATATGAATAACAACAAAGACGGTTTAGAATTCACGTCTACAACTAGCAAACAGATGGTAGTTTATCTGGACTTAGAAATTTTCATACAGGACAATAAATTGAATACAAGAAACCACATTAAGAAGGTTAGTGGTAACAACATGTTAAACCGTACAAGCAACCACCATAAAAATTGGCTCCAGAACATCCCAGGAGGCCAATTTAGGCATCTCAAATGTAACTGTACACAAGAAGATACATTCCACCAACAATGTGTCAACATGAGAGACCAATTTGTAGACAAAGGATACAAAGCAGCAGAATTAAATAAAGAAATTGAAAAAATAGCAGCCATGGATAGAAAAAGTATGATTCAGTATAACCAGAAACCAACCAACAGTAACTACAATACAGCATTTATCACTCAGTTTAATAGTCAACATTATCAATTGGAAAATATTTTATGAAAACACTGGCATGTCTTATTATTGGATAAACAATTGATCCCTCACATCAAAGAAAAACCTCAAATAATTTATTAAAAAAGTGAAAAATGTTAAAAAAAATTAGTTCAAAGTTATTTACATAGGGACACCATAAATCAAACCGAGAACAAGGGAAACTATTTTTGTTTGAATTGCAAAGCTTGTAAAATTACTGGAAATAACTCCACTCGACCACAGAATTTAAATCAAATGTGACAAACAAAACATATAAAGTAAGAGAGAAAATCTCATGTGATTCAGTAGGAGTAATTTATCTCCTGGAGTGTCCTTGTGGACATCAGTATATCAGGCAAACGAAAATAAAATAAAAAAACAGGATCTCGGAGCATTTGTATAATATACGAAGAGGGCTGGAAACTCATAATGTATCCAAACATTATAGAGACCATCATCAACAAGACCCCTCGAGTTTAAAATTAATGGGAATACAAAAAAATTCAAAAAAACTGGAGGAGAAAATCCAAGCCTAGATCTTAGGAGGAGAGAAACAAAGTGGATTTATTATATGTAAACACTACAACCGACCGGATTAAATGTAGATATTGATATCAACACTTTTTTACAAATGTAAAAAAAAAATTAAATTTTTTTTATAACATATAAACAATTAAAAGACTGTTTATTACATTTTCACAAATATAATAATTTTTAACATAAAAACTATTACCAAGACCGCCTTACCAGATTTTAAAACAACAGAACTAAAATTAAGATAAAAGGTAATAAGAGCACATGGTTGCCGCTGATTAGAGAACTTCCGGCATTACCACATCCTGTTTTTAATAAAGAAACAAAAGAGTTATTCAAAGATTTTTAAATTAAAAGGGAAACCGAGAGAACAATCTCCATCCTTGACAAAGGGCCTCTAAGCCTGAAACGCGTTGGAGAGAGAGACGGAGGAAGGAGACGCAGGAGTGACGTCGTCATTGAGCGCCCAGCAGACTAGCGCACTTGGACATCGCCAGCCGGTGGGAGGGAACCAGAGCCGGATACCGCGAGTGAGCCGCGGGCAGTGGTTCACGAGAGGTAGGGATAGCAGGGAGAGTAAGTTTGGGACTCTATTATGAAGAGAAATTAACCACCTAAACCCGGACAACATATTGGAACCCTCACACTCTGCTAAATACTATACACCTCCAAAAACACCTAAAAAAAGAGCTGTAAACATTTCATTTAACTCTTTTTTAGTACAGGTATGAGCGGCTAATATCAATTAAAGCGCTTCTATATTAGACACAAACATCTTATTGGCCCTTTTATTAGAAGGGGTCCCAACAAGTTAGTTGCCCTGGTGCCTCCACAGACCTTAATCTGGCCCTGATCTGCCAAACTTCAGTAAATCCTGTACATTACAGCATAGTATCTCCCACAATAACTACAATGAAACTCTTATACTCCTCCTTAAGCCTCACAGCATGTCCAACTGTGGCAAATAGCAGTGACATGCAGTCATGTGAGGCAGAGCCTCTCCTGTCATACTCCAGTATACCCCAGAGTTTTGACTATAAAAATGAAATGAGACTTCCGGTGGGCGAACCTAGCTGCTGGCCATTTCTTGCTGAGCTCTCCATCCCCGGGTGCTGGAACAGCCCACTAACATCAGCAGCGCTGGGTATAGTGACCAGCTGTGTCACCTGTGGTCACCAGAAATAGCAGTAGGTAAGAGGCACTACTCTTCCAGCTACCCACCTGCAGTTTTCTGCTAGAATCCAGGAACACGCTAGAGTGCCTTTGTCCGCTGCTGCCATCTTGGAATCAGCCAGGTGCTTCCTCCCACTCTGCAGTGCTCTCCTACTTACATTTCAGGCTTCCCTGTGCTCCTCTCTGTCCCCACTGACCCGTAGACTGTGGCTGATTCTGGGGCTCATTTTTGTCATGGTCTTATTTGCTGTGCTTCCAAACGTCTATTACCTGGCAGTGCTGCTGTGTGAAAGCCCTCTGCTGATCAGGATTATTATCACGACTGCTGCAGCTCTTTCTCCCTTCCCCATCATATATTCCAGCTTGCTACAGTAACTTGAACTTCCTCTTCATTGATAAATATGTGGCCAAATAACAGAAACGTGGTTACGGAGGGTCTTCTGCACAAAACAGGGAGACAAGGGCCACTGCCTTTACTACTACTAGACCCCTATCATCTTCCACTGGGGAATACATATTGGAGGGAGTAGTGGAGCCTTCTAAATATAGTGCAGCTTCTGTGGCAAAGGTACAGGAGGTAACTGATCTCATGTCTTCTTTTCTGGAAGAAAAGTTAGCTGGGCTGAAGTAAGCCATAGATTCTGCTATGACAGTTGAAGGAACACCCATTTTGAGACAGCAAAGCAGTGTATTTCTGACCTTGAGGATGATCTCACTGCTGCCAATTTCCTTATTCATGCAAAGAATCCTCAATGGGATACATATGATATCCCAGCAGATGGGATGCCAACTGTAAGTATCCCGACAGCAGCATCCCGTCTGCCGGAATACCAGCAGCGAGTCCCCTCATGGGCTCGTTGCAATCGCCACCCTTCGGGCCCGGTGGCGAGCTTTGCTCACCACATGTTCTATTCCTACTCGGTTGGTGGCGTAGACCCACCAACCAATTTGGAAGTACGGGCAAGTGTCGGGTTGCCGGCTGTTAGTTTATTGGTAGGTCTTGGGATTGCATATGAAGGACTTGCAAAATTGTAACTGCAGAAGTAATTTACATATGATCAGACTACCATAATCTGTTAAACCAAGAGATCTTATGGAACTGGTCTTAAATTGGCTTACCACGGAGTTGGGCTGTGCACCTGCTTCCGGATTCATGCTTATTGAAGGGGTCCATCATATTGGCCTTGATTGCCAAGCAGATCATCGTAGACCTCAACCTTTGATGATAAAGTTCAGGCGATGAAAGTTTATCATGGGACCGCGCTCCAGTCTGCTCTAAAAACATGCTAACTTGATACAGGTGGGCTCTCGTGATGTGGGTTTTACTCAAGCTGCCACCATGCAGAGTATTGAATAGCACCAGATACTTAAATCCCACTTAATGATCTACAGTTATTACATACATGTAGCATGATCCTTTCCAGGCACATGAATTCTTAAGTGGCACAGAGATATGCTGATAAATATTTAGGAATTATTGAGAAATATCTCCAGAGTTAAGTTATACAGATAAGCACAATTAACTTCAAGTAAATAAAAAAAAATAAAGTCAGAAAAACCTAACATAATCTTGCGCTGAGATTTCAGGTCATCTGAGTGGAGGGAGACCACAGAAAGCAGAAACTGGGGCTCACTCCTAGCATGATGCTACTCCATGAAAGTGAACACTTGATGTTGCCCCCAGCTCCTTCTTATTCCTGACAACCACTCAAAGAACAGCCCCCACCCTTGGATTTTAACTCTCTTGTTGCTGGACATTAATGAATCAGACACTTACTTCCAAGTAACTGTCTCCAGGTAGATAGGGAGGTTGGGGCAGCCCAGATAGATACAAAAGTCCTCTTAAGGGATGACCGATATGTTCCCATAAATCTTTAGGATTTTCACTTCTTGACTTGGTCTGAAAAATCTGATTTCTTGGGGAATGAAGCATGAAGCTGTGGCACACAAACTT
Organism: Pseudophryne corroboree; assembly: GCF_028390025.1. Classification (NCBI taxonomy): domain Eukaryota; kingdom Metazoa; phylum Chordata; class Amphibia; order Anura; family Myobatrachidae; genus Pseudophryne; species Pseudophryne corroboree. The sequence continues at coordinate 856,305,972 of NC_086445.1, read as the reverse complement.
TTATGACTTGTACAAGATTGCTATTTGTTCCCTGATTCCAAAGAAGAGCATATAAACTATCTCCCACCAGGTCACATTCAGGGCACAGCCTAGCAGCCATTTTAATACACAAAGAAATCACATCACAGTATGCATATAGTCATGATACGTGACTTTGAGGAGTCGCCGTAACCCATGGCAATGCCACCGAAGCATATCATAAATCCCAAGGCCTTTTCTACCAAGGTGACAAGATGTTACTTTTTAAAGATTTTTCCTACCAAATGGCTATGATCAAAATATATATAGCATAAGATGAGCTGCGCTAAGCCTTGTGTTTGTGTTTGGAAACTGTAGTGCTCATAAAATTGTAGTGAAACTGATCACAAGTATTACTGTAAAGTGTTATTTGCTGAAAAATGAGGGTATTCAGCATTTGTATTGTAGTCAGATGCCGCCACCGCACAGCGTGCATAGCGCACACTGAGTAGTTTACCATAGTCCATAGGGCCGGGACGGGCGGACGCTGCTGGAGGCGCACACAGGACCAGGCTCCAATTTGGCGGAGCAAGCGTGCAGCGCCCATTAAGGGTGGCGCCCTGTGCAGCCGCTCTATTGGAACATGCCTGGAGCCAGCCCTGCTCTCTATATACAAAGGTTGTTAATAATTTTCTACACTAACAAACCTACTGCAATAACCCTAGATCATTTTATCATGCTCTATACAGTCTGCAGCCAATCAACACAACATTGCCATATATTCTATTACACAATATACACTTTAGAGTAAAATGGTGCAGTTACATGAGTAGGGTGAGATATTTATTTAGGCTGTTAGATAAAAGAACAGTTACTATTTGTGAAACTACATTTTCATTTCTTTTCAACTGCCACCTCCTCCTTTCAGGTGAAACTCCACTGGCTCTAGCTGCATGTACCAATCAGCCAAAGGTGGTTGATCTGCTTATTGAGAACAGTGAGACCAATGTCAGCAGCCAGGACTCTTTTGGAAACACTGTGCTCCATGCTCTGGTCACTGTGACAGATAATTCAGAAGTTGTCAACACTTTCATGATAAATATGTATGATAAAATCATACGCAAATGTAAAAACAAGTCCATTGAGAGTATTAAAAATAATAAAGGCCTCACACCACTGCAACTAGCAGCAAAGAAGGGGAAAATGGAGGTAAGAATTAATGATATGGTTTACTAACAAATGAATCAGAACCATGTCTACATTACATAAAGCCAACATGCTCATAGCCCGTTTGGTATGGGTTTTGTACCTGATGAATTGTTGATTTGAATCGTGCATTATCTATTCTACATTTCACCTTAAATGCATTCTAACTTTAATTTTGTTATTTTTAGCTTGGCTTTGTATAATGCAAATATCTAGAGATAGATGTATAATAATTTGCTTATGATAGGATATTTATAGGGATTCAGTATGATATCCCGATGGAGGGGATGCCGGAGGTCAGAATACCAACTGCGGCATCCCGGCCATCAGAATCCTGACAGCCCTCCAGAAATTACTCTAACCCTCACCTGTTGCCTACCCTAACCCTCCCTTGTTGGTGCCTAACCCAAACCCTCCCCGGTGGTGCGTAACCCTAACTTTCCCGCTGCCTAACCCTAACCTCACCTTTTAGTACCTAACCCTAGCCCTCCTCCAGTACCTAACCATAACCTTCCCGTCCCTACACCCTAACTCTAAGCCCGGCTTCTAGTGCCTAAACCTAACCCCCCACCTCTGCAGCAGGACGTGAGCATGTTGGTATTTTGACACTGGCATCCTGACTTCCGTCGGGATTTAGAATTCGGTCTTATGGCGTCCTTCAGGACTCCGGCGTTGGTATTTCGACCACCGGCATCCCATCCTTCGGGTAAATTAACTACATCCCATTTATAGAGATTCTATGAAGATGTTAGTAAGTCAGCACGCCGATGTAACCATTTAGTTGAGTGTCATTCTTTATAGGGGTACATTTACTACAAATCGTGTTTGCCCAAGATTGCATTCTCTGGTGTTTACTTTTTTCCAAACTCAGAGATCTATTAACCACTTGCCTGGCATGGTCACATGAGATGCGACCACACCAGCAAGTGTTTTATCTGACCTGGTCGCACAGGATACGACAAGTCAGATAAACAGTGTTTAGCAGCGGCAGCGAAGAGAAACTTCCTTTCGCTGCTGCTCTCAGCCTCTGCCTCCCTGCACCCTCCCCTCAGTGTTGCCTTGCTGCCAATCACTGCTGATCGGTCAACACGGCAGGACCCCCCCCTCCAGCGGCTGCAGACAATGGCAGCCGCTTGGAAAATTTAACCCCAACCCAGCCACCCCCAGACCCCCCCTGTGTACCTGCCAGCTATCTTGGGGGTAAAAAGTAACGTTGCAATGTTCCAATGTTACCGATCCTCCTGACCGATGTTCCGATGTTTGAGAAAAAATGATTTAAAAAAATATATATTTTTTTTTTCAACAAAAATTATTTTGGATAAGGTTAAATTCATGTTCTTCACCTAATTCAGTAATAAAAAATAAAAAACCCTGACAATTTTGGAGCGGTTTTTGGGAAAAAAATTGTCAGTTAAGTGGATAAGGCAAACACAAGTGTTAAATCATGATTAGAACTGCAAACCACGTCCCAATCAGCACTGGGCACCACTAGCAGGGGGGTAAATGCCACAGCCAGGGGACACACTTGACATGGTCACTTCATGCAAAGCATTAATTCAAAAAACAGGGAAACGGCTGCGCAGTGTATCAGGGAAAAAATGAAAAGAGCCGACGTTTTGTTTAAAAATTAACACAATTTATTAACCATGAATACTGAATAAAAATATGCTTTTCATAAAACTAATAATTTAAAAGTTAGTAGTATGTATAACTGTATAATGAAACACACCTTGATGAATATAGGTATCGTAGGAAATTTAGGAGCAGCTTATATAAGGAGACTTGTTGAAGATCCGTAATTACTCACAAGGTTTTCACTTGTGGATTCATTTGTATAGATGATAAATGAAAAACGGTCCCAAATAGTGCACAATGTGCCCGTCACAAAGCTGTGTTGCTGTAATGTATACCTCTCCTGTGGGCTGGTCCGAGACCGGGCGTCACCGGTTCTTGATCCTGCGTTGCCCACTCGTGCTATGCAGCAAGGAGATGGTAAAAGCCGCCGGGCTGATGTAGTACGTGAGACGGATGTAGCTGATAGAAGCCGCGTGCTGGTGTGTGCGGCTTGCGGGAACCGAAGTGCCGGTATGAAAGTCCGTTGGATCTTGGCAGAGAGCTGCTGGTGTAGATACCTGGATCCAGCTCCTAACTGTTCATTTACATATTGGAGCTGATTGGCTGGTGCGTGTATCACCTTGCACATATCACTGGTTTATCACTTCCTTATGCCATGTCCAGGTTAATACATCTGCCCCTGAATCCATGCGAGTTCAGTCACTTCTCTGACTGCCAGCTAATCAACGCCCGCTACCATGGTAACAGGTCACTGATTGGCTGTAAGTGGGCTGTCTGTTAGCCAACAGCCAGGCTGTTGTTTGATGTATAAAAACTCTCATGTATCCCTGCAATGCTTATCATGTTTCTGTTAAACAGTGGATCATTCTGCTGTCTTTCTACATTCCCAGCACTAGAGGCAGCTTCCCTGCTCTAGTGTTTTCCCTCCTAGTGTCAGCTCAGTGCAGAAGGAGATGCTTAGCTTCTTCACAGTCTGAGAGAGAGCTTCCTGGGAGAGACAATTGCACTGACGAGCAGCTTCTGCTCTCCAAGGTGTGTGACCTTGTCTACCCTGCAGCCGCACCCTGTGTGTATACAGCCGCATCCTGTGTGTACTGAGATGCTGTGTTACCGCTGTGTACAGTATACTGTGAGTTCCTGCTGCTGCAGAACATCTTCTATATACTACAAGATGTTTTCTCTGTTCTCTGAATAAACCAATCATCCTGGTTAAGTGCTGTTGGGTGGACTAACATCCCTATCCAACACCACAACAGTCTGCCAACAGGTTATGGGCCCAGGACCCCAAGTTGGAAAGGCATTCTAAAACAGAGGTACATAAGAAATAAAAGTGCAGCTGATTAAATTAGTACTTTTATTAAATATAGAGAAGAATGTACAGTACAGGGAACAGTGTGAACTTTACAAAGCAAAAAGACTCAGAGAATTACACAACATGGAAATTCGCCATGGAGATGCAGTCTAAGCGGGAAAAGTTGTGGAAAGTCACAATTGAGCCAGCAGCAGACCCAAACCCAGTTGAAGTGGATAGAGCCATTGGGATGATAGGCTTGGCCGTGGAACAACACGTCTACTCCATTATCAGCGGGAAAGTGTCAGCCAAAGACATGTGGGCAGCTCTGCAAATGGCATATGAGGACAAAGGTCTGATGAGAAGAATAAACTTGAGGTATATGCTGTACGGGACAAAGTTAAATGCCTGTAAGGATATGAACGATTATATTTATAAAATACTGTCAAAAGCTCAGCAGTTGGCATCTGTGGGGGCACAGGTGGATGACGAGGAAGTGGCGGTGGCGATGTTACAAATCTGACGCCAGAGTTCGATTTCATGGTAGTAACTTTGGAGTCTAATTATACCAAGCTGACAACAGAAATTGTAAGAGCCAAGCTGCTACAGTTCCAAGAACGTATTCCTGTCGAGACAGATGCTGAGGGTTCTGCCTTATTCACAAAAGGTAGTAAGTCCAGAAAGCTCAAGTCAAATTCTTTATATGTCACAAGGTGGGGCACAAGGCCTCAGATTGCAGACTGAGAAATTGCAGTGGTATGCAGAAGAAGCGTGACAAACCAAATGAGTCAGCATTGAATGTAGCACATAGTCACTAAAAGGATTGCTGGTACATGGACTTGGGGCCACTAGGCATTTTCATTGTAATCAGGAATGGTTCAATTCACTGACAGCATGTGAACCCATTACAGTAAAAGGGAATGGAGACAAAGTCCTTACTGCTTAAAAATTTGGAACAATCACAGTGCGTCTAAGAATTAAAGGTGAAACAGTTATTACGGACATTCAAGACATCTTGTTCGTACCAGAGTTGGGAAGCAATCTCATTGATATAAGCGTCCTGGAGAAAAATGGTTACAGAGTTCAGTTTGCAAAAGACAAATGTATGGTGCAAAATGAGAACGGGACTGTAATTGCTTCAGCAACCCGATGCAACCAACTGTATGTCCTAGATACTGAGCAGTGTTCTGCAATGGTGGCCTCTGATTCAAACTAGTCGATGGAGCTGTGGCACAGGCGCCTTGGTCATCTGGGATATGACAACGTCCAGAAACTACTCGATGGAATGGCAACTAGAATCACTGTGAGTAATACTGAGAGACCTGTATGTGAGAGCTGTACAGTATAAAAGGAAAGCAGACTACTAGTAAAGCGGAAATACCACTAGCTCTATTGCATACTGACGTATGTGGTCCAATGGAGATGGAATCAATGAGTGGCCACAGGTATTTTATAACATTTATTGATGATGACACATGTATATTTCATGAAAGCTAAAAGTGAAGTTGTCAATAAAATTGTGGAATACAAGAAACTGGTGGAGACTCTGACGGGTCTGAAATTAAAAGTCTTGAGATCCGACAATGGTGGAGAGTATGACAACAGAGTTTTAGCTCAGTCCCTTAAAAAATATGGCATACAGCATCAACTAACAATTGCTTGCACGCCAGAACAAAACAGTGTGAGTGAGCGTGCAAATTGTACAATTGTTGAGAGAGCACGGACTATGAGTGACGCAGGCCTAGAGAAAAGCTTCTGGGCAGAAGCAGTGTCTACGGCAGTATATCTTAAAAACTGTGCACCCACAGTAGCCGTAAAAGGTAAAGCACCACTGGAGGCGTGGTCCAAGAAAAAGCCAGCTGTCAATCACCTCCGTGTCTTCGGCTGTAAAGCTTATGCGCATACTGTACATCTAAGGAGAAAAGACGGAAATTAGATCCAGATTCAGTGGAATGTATTATGCTAGGATACTGCGAAGAAAGCAAAGGATACAGGCTTTGGGACATTACAAACAAATGTCTTCTAAAGTCTAGAGATCCGGTGTTCCATGAGACAGCACCAATCACTGTGACAGTAGAGCAAGAATTACAGCAACAATATGTATTACTGGATGTACAGGCAGCAGAAAGCGTGTCTGAACCTGAAAGTGTTAATGCGAATACCCAATCAGAAAACAGAAGTTCCATGAGGAGCAATAAAGGTGTTCCATCCAAAAGATACAGTGAGGAATATGCAAATATAGCTTACCCTGAACCTTAAAATATACAGGAAGCAAAATCAAGTAGCGACAGGAAAGAATGGAAGTCGGCAATAGATACAGAGCTGTCAGCTCCGGATGATAACAGGCCGAATAACCATAAGACAATCAAGAACAAGTGGGTCTTTTGAAGAAAGCTGAATGCAAACAGGACTTGTTATAAAGCCCACCTTGTTGCTAAAGGATACACAACAAAAATTTGGGATCAACTGCAGAGAGATCTTTTCACCTGTCGCAAGGTACAGCACCTTGAGGTCAGTTATTGCCATTGCTACACTTCATGATTTATTGTTATACCAGTTGCATTCCTAAATGGAGAGTTAATTGAGGAGATTTATATGGAACCACCTGAACATTATGACGAGAGTATGCCCCAAGAGGGAAACGTTTGCCTCTTAAAGAAATCTTTGTATGGCCTAAAGCAAAGTGGTCATGTAAAGCTGGATGCTGTGCTGCTACAGATGAACTTTGTTAGGTCAGAGACTGTTCACTGCTTATATTACAAAACTATAGAAGAAAAGCAGTTTATCATAGTTGTGTATGTGGATGATCTATTGCTAGCAGGTCAAGAAGAGCACATTACTGATGTAAAACAGCAGCTGAAACAAAGATTCAAGCTAAAGGATTAAGGCCCTGCAAATCATTTGTTAGGCATGAGAATTGTACAAAACCTGAAAGATGGGACTGTTACAGTTGATCAACAGACATGTACTGAAGCAATACTTTGCAAGTATAGAATGTCTGATGCAAAACCAGTGAGCACTCCTATTTACAATAGCATTAAGATGATAAAGGCCATGTCACCAACCAGCCAGGAGGAAATGGAGGAAATGAGAGAGATCCCTTATCAAAATGGTTGGTAGCTTAATGTATGCAAGTATTGGGACTCGCCCCCACATCACACATGCAGTGAGCCAGCAAGCCAGTTTACAATTAACCCTGGGAGGCAACACTGGATTGCAGTCAAAAGAATCTTGAGATACCGGAAAGGTACAAGTTCATTAAAGTTGATGTTTACAAAGTCAAAAGGTACGACTTTTAAAGTTTTCTGTGATGCCAAAGGGGGATCAGATGAGGATGACTGTCATTCCTATATGGGATACTTGTTCGCTTCGGCAGATGCAGCCATCAGCTGGGCGAGCAGAAAGCAACTCACTGTTGCTCTATCCACCACTGAGGCGGATTACATGGCACTTACAGAAACTGCAAGAAAGAAGCTTTATGGATTAAAGAGACTTTATGTGAGCTTAGCCTTCTTTAAAAACAGTGAGACTATCAACTTTGCGTGTGATAACAAGGAAGCAATTGATTTGTCTTCCAGCACCAAGCATTATGGATGATCTGAACACATTGCCATTAGACATCACTTTGGCCCTCATTCCGAGTTGTTCGCTTGCTAGCTGCTTTTAGCAGCATTGCATACGCTAGGCCGCCGCCCTTGGGAGTGTATCTTAGCTTAGCAGAATTGCGAATGAAAGATTAGCAGAACTGCTACTAAATCATTCCTTGCAGTTTCTGAGTAGCTCCAGACCTACTCCTAGATTGCGATCACCTCAGTCCGTTTAGTTCCTGGTTTGACGTCACAAACACGCCCTGCATTCGGCCAGCCACTCCCCCGTTTCTCCAGCCACTCCTGCTTTTTTACCTGGCACGCCTGCGTTTTTTAGCACACTCCCTGAAACCGCAGAGTTGCCGCCCAGAAACACCCACTTCCTGTCAATCAGCCTACGATCACTCGAGCGTTGAAAAAACGTCGCTCGAGCTTGTGTAAATCTACAAAGTTTTGTGTTAAATTACTTTGTGCATGCGCGCTGCGTACCATGCGCATGCGCATTTTCCACCTAATTGCTACGTTGCGAAAAACGGCAACCAGCGAACAACTCGGAATGACCACCTTTATCCGTGAGTTAGTGAAAAACAAGTCTATCAATGTGGATTACATAGCAAGCGAGAACAATGCTGCTGATATGTTGACAAATGGACTGTCATCACACTTGCTGAATATGTTCATGACAAAATGTGGACTGGAATACTTTTGAGAAATGTTGATTTGTTTTACTGTTTGCTTACCATGCTTTAGTAATGTGTTTTCAGTTACAGGAAAACTTTGTTGAGAAATGTTTTGTTAAAGTGTTATGCAAATGTATGTAACCGGAGAAAGCCTTGAGCGAGGGCAGGGGTGTTAGACAGTGGTTCACTTTGCTGTCTCTCTCTATTCCTAGCACTAGAGGGAGCTTCCCTGCTCTAATGTTTTCCCTCCTAGTGTCAGCTCAGTGCAGGAGGAGGTGCTTAGCTTCCTCACAGTCTGAGAGAGTTCTTCCTGGGAGAGACAACTGCACTGACGTGCAGCTTCTGCTTTCCTGAGTGTGTGACTTTGTCTACCCCACAGACGCACCCTGTGTATACAGCTGCATCCTGTGTGTACTGAGACGCTGTGTTACCACTGTACTGCTTCACATGTATACTGTGAGTTCCTCTTCTATATACTACAAGCTGTAATTTCTGTTATCTGAATAAACCAATCATCCTGGTTAAGTGCAGTTGTGTGGACTAACATCCCTATCCGACACCGCAACACACTGCCAACAGACTCAACTCGAACCAAACAGAATTCTTAGTAAATTTAACCCTTTGTCTATGCTACATATATCCCTTATCCTATTCCAGGACACAGCAGTCAATCTTTGTTATGTTTGGTGATTTTCTCACAATACTATATCTTGGTAACATGACTTAGGAAGTAGATATTACATATTTGGGGATGTGGCCAGGCTTGAAAAGCATTACAGAGAACAGACAAGGGGGTAAATTTACTAAGGTGGGAGTTTTTTTAGAACTGGTGATGTTGCCCATAGCAACCAATCAGATTCTACTTAACATTTGTCTAGCTGCTTCTAGAAGATAATAGATACAATCTGATTGGTTGCTATGGGCAACATCACCAGTTCTAAAAATCTCCCACCTTAGTAAATTTACCCCAAGGAGTTGGCTAATAGGAGTATATAAGACTGACCATAGACTGACTTACATAAAAATAAGCAAATACATTTTTGAAGTTAGTGTATCTCTAAGTACAGGATCTACAGTATGTACTGAAAAATTAATATAGTCAGTTCAGTTTGGGGTAAATGACAATAGATAAGGGCCTTGCGGTTTTCAAAATTAATTATGATAAATTATAAATGAATGCTTAATATGTGTGTGCAGTTATTCGTCTGATGTTTTAACCTAGATTTGTTTTGTTTGTTTCTAGGTACTTAAATATATTCTCAGTAGAGAAATAAAAGAGACAGAAAACAGGGTATTGTCCAGAAAGTTTACAGACTGGGCGTATGGTCCTTTCTCCTCCACTCTATATGATTTGAAAGATGTTGATACTTGTTCACAAAACTCAGTACTTAAAATTGTGGTCTACAATACAAACATTGATGTAAGTTGAAGAAAAATCTGGGAATACTGTAGAGCATGGGTTTACAGGGAGGTAAGCTTTTGCCGCCACTTTGAATTAAATAACTAGTCAAATTACCAACTGACATTGGCCATTGACAGAAGTACATTATATATGTGTAGGTATTTTACAGGCTGTGATTGAAAAATTACAGGAGCTGATTGGTTAGTGTTTTATTTCTCTCCAAGCTTTGATCGATATACCCAACAGTCTTTGTTTTGGATCTTTTTGCAAAGTCAATGGGTGTAATACTTTTTTTATGGCCTATTAAAACCTTATTGTTATGGTTAGGAATTTTGTTTTTAAAGGTGAGACAAACTAAGGCTGGCTTATATCATTTTGCTGCATTCCCAAAAAAAAAATCTGAGGGCTTAATTTACAATTTGGAGTCATTCCAACTCACAGGGGTGAAATTCTGCTTTGTTTATTATTGTACATGTGCCAACAGCATGGAATATATAGTACAATGTAATTCGCAGTTGCTGCCCCCACGTGATTGTGAGGCGTGTAACTCCTATTTAGAGAAGGTCATATCTTCTACCCAGGGCCGGATTAAGGCCTGTGGGGGCCCCATGGCAACAAATTTGTGGGGCCCCCACACACTGTCCTCACAACTGCAAAAAAACACATCGGAGTAGGAGTACAGCATTTACCTGTCTCCTCTCCGTCGTCCTCGGCAACTGAGCTGTTCTTTAACTGCTGCGGCTGCTGAGGAGATTCACTCCCAGCAGTGTTAAGTCTTGCGAGATAATGTCAAATCTCGCGAGACTTCACACTGAATTGAGTGAAACTCCTCGGCGGCTGCAGCTGTGATGGAACGTCTCAGCTGCCGAGGAGGACGGAGAGGAGACAGGTAAATGCTGTACTCCTACTTCAATGTTTTTTTGCAGTTGTGAGGACAGTGTGTGGGCACCCTACTTGTGTGGGTGCCCCGGGACACCGCCCCTTCCGCTCCGCCATTAATCCGGCTCTGCTTCTGCTGGTACTTGACCGTTGGTGTAACGATACATGCTGAAGACTTGTAAAATTTAAAAAAACATCCTTCTCATTAATAAAAAAAACACAGGAGCTCTCAGACACAGGAATAAAAGACATGTATTTAAAACGAGCCAGTTAGGATAGAGCTGGGAATGGGATGGAGCTTGACCTTTTAAAGAGGTGCTGGTTCCTCGGTTGGCGCTATGGACCCCACACCAAATGGCAGATCTGAACGAAGTTCCTTCAGTATGATGGCTCACTGTGACATATTTTTACAATAATACATTTACATAATATGCTGTAACTTATAAACAGTATACACAATTTAGTAATTTTAATATTTTCTTATTTTTCCTTAGAACCGCCATGAAATTTTGGCATTGCAACCCCTTCAAGCTCTACTTCAGTTTAAATGGGAACATTTTGCAAGATACATGCTCTTAATCTCTTTTATTTTTAACTTTGCTTTTAATATTGTTTTTACTCTTATCTACTACCGACCACGTGGAAATCAGGTATACCTTCAATCGGCAAATATTCCACTATTTATTAACAAGTTGAACAGTGATGTAGAAAAACAATGATACTGTGTAAGACATGTTACAGCAGATGATTACAAATGACGGGTGTGGTAGAATACATCGACATCCTCATTGTTCCAAAATCCAAATGTCAGCATGGTCTGTATTTCAACATTAAGTATGTCCACAGAAGTGTAGTTATAAACCTTGCTTGAGTCTCCTTTGTGGATGGGTGGTGCTGTGAACCAAGTCTCCTAAAATTAGTGAAAGACAAGTCTACAGACCAACAATTTTAATTATTCCAAATCAAAAACGCTAACATGAGCATGCAGTAAGATGTACTGATACACATAATTAAAAAGGCAATTGTTTTGGGGAAAAACAATGGCTCCTTCCTCAGTGCAACATGGTGTACATCTCCTTCCTCTGTTGAGGCTGAGAGGTGAGACCGGCATCAACAAGCCCCTACCCAAATTTTTATGTCTTCTTCATCCCTTCAATTTATTGTATTAACATCTAATTATGCACCTCTTGGCTAATTAAGTGTACAATTTTGCCTACCCCTGGAAAAGCAGGCACTTCTCCCATAGTCCCCTCATGACCGCCTGCTACCGTCCACTTTCCCAGTGAAGTGGACGATCAGGATGGCTTGGGCTTGATGACATTGTTCACAGCCAAACCACTCCCCCACTTTACAGTGCAGGGCCATGATAATGCAAACGTACCATCATGTCCCCTGCACTGCCCTGCCAGGGGGCAGCCAGAAAGTAGGTGTGCTATGGGGTAAATGTAATAGGGTCCAAGTTGTTAGAGGTCTGGGATTTCACCCGAGAATGGCTCTATTTTTAAAGCAGCAATCATTTAAAAGGCAAAACCAACCTGATTTTGCCTTGTAAATGATTGCCACTTTAAAAATACGGCCATTCTAGGATGAAATCCTAGTCCTCCCGCAACTCGGACCCCCATTACATTTACCCCATTATGGCAATGGCAAACTTCTGTTCCTCCATAGAGTAGTCACCTTACTCTGCAAACCAATGCTCTTTGCACCAACTTAAATTGAGGCACGTTGCATCAGGATGTTTTTAATGTAGTACCTGTAAATTAATCCTTACATCAGTGGTTCTCAACCTGTGTGCCGTGACACCCTCGGGTGCCTCAGTACACTTACAGTGGTGCTTTGGATTGGTGGTCCAGGACCAATTCAAATTATTTATGGTCAATATAATAGGCAAAAGCAGTGAACAAACAGAAGCAAATCTTGTCCCTCACCACACAGTTTAACCTAAGGATGATGTACAGCTGTGTCCTTATACAGCTTGCATCGCGGACTATAAGTCCTAGCACAGCATACTGTAGCAGGCACATGTCCGTTATACAAGCCTGACGGCGACACACAGCCGCCGCGGGTAGTGGGCATCGATGGTCCCGCTACCCGTACATAGAAGGGGGAGCCAGCAGCAGCACATTAATGTGGTTAGTGGGAGGCTATGCAAAAAGCAGCAAAGGTGGAAGCTGACACACAATTTACTTAAATGTAATATTTATTTCTAATTTTTTCAATAAGAAATTCTTATCCTAGGGGTGAAGTGAAAAAAATTCTGATACTCTAGGGCACCATGATTCAAAAAAGTTTGGGAACCACTGCAATACATATTGTCTGACAAGCCAAATAAATTACTTTAACGATATCAAAAGCACAAGAAGGAAGCAAGAAGGACAAAGCAGTATTCATTAGGGTTTTCAAAGAGAGCTGTAGTTTATCTTTTGAGAATCAAAGAAGAGTTTAAAGACCCATACACACTGGGCGATTTTGAGCTGAAAGCAGCTCACTTTTGGTGTGTTGAGCTGCTTTCAGCTCAAAACCGCCCAGTGTGTATGCACAAGCTGATGCACGCTCCCACTTCTTTGCCAGCGGCCGCCTTTATCTACTGGTATTACCAGTAGATCAGGCATTCCCAACCACGGTCCTCAAGGCACACCAACAGTGCAGGTTTTAGTGATATCCAGGCTGCAGCACAGATGGTTAAATCAAAATAACTGAGCTACTAATTAAGTCACCAGTTCTAAAGCCTGGAGATCACTAACACCTGCACTGTTAGTGTGCCTTGAGGACCATGGTTGGGAATGCCTGCAGTAGATGAAAGGCGGGGTGAGCGGCTTTCCATAGCGTCCTGCTATGGAAAGCCACTCACCCCCGCTGACATCGCTGGGCAGGGGGGAAAAGCGCTCAGTGTGTATGCACTGAGCACTTTTCAGCCCAGCAATGTCAGCGATCATCGCTGTGCATACACGCTCGGCAAAAACGCCCAGTGTGTATGCACCTTAAGCGTCAACGTACCTTGAAATATTTTGAAATATCTAAAATTATTTCTCTTGTTTTCATGTTATAAAAGAATACTATAATGTTTTAGCATATACTATAGATAGGTAATCAGAACCTATGTTTTCTACATAAAGATTATATTGTGTTTTCCTCATTGTAGGCTTTCGCTTCATTGAACTTATCTAGCTCCAGTGGGATCTTTCATCTCTTTGCACATGTGTTTATTATCATTAGTGCCACATACAGAGTTATTCATGAGGTATGTTTTTGTCATTACTGAAGTAAACAATATCATCCTTGGAACCTGCATCATAGTGGGAGCAGAATAGAATTAAACAGCCTTGAAAATTCAACTGTATTGTTCTTCCCAATATCTGTGCTGTGGGGGCTGAGGTATTTACCATGTTTTGGGACCCTTAGAGCAGTAGTCAGATTAATCAGTGCAGTCTCCTGGTTCTGCTTAGTCTTATCGCATGGCGACTAAGACGCATTTTCGGGCAAAAAAGACGATCTGTGCAAGCAGAGTTGCATAGGTACCACGAGCCGCATGGCGTATTGAGACTAGGTGTATGAGGACACATCTATAGGTTAGAATACAGTAGGTATGATGTGTGTGCAAGAGTGTGTAGGTGTTAATATTGCAGCGTTATATAGGTACATACCAGCAGATGACTCAAACTATGAACAACCCAATTACTTAACCAGTGGTGTTGGTTTATTGATAGATAGCAGGTACAGCCATACTCACTATTACATGGACACTGGTGATGGAGCATGCCAGTGAGTGCATGCTGGAAACGAGTAGCAGTACAAGGATAATGAAACAGCTTTATAGCAGGTATTAACCAGGTCTCATAGGATCTGAGCTAGAGACTTCTGTCTCCCACCATGTCACACTACGCAGTCTCAAGACATGCTCAGTAGAAATCTTGTTGGCCATCTTGGTATAGTGTACGACGCCTCGCACTAGAACAGGAAGACTAGAGTCTGCACAGTAGTGAATTCCTCTTTCAACAGGAATAACTATCCTTCCTGTGTACAAATAAAAAAATGCCAAGATACACTCAAAATATCATTTAATATATGCATGAGCAATGATACTGTACATTCACAATTATCCAGTCAGAAGTGCCTAGTCAGTACTGGTGACCTTTATCCTCATCAGAGACTATTTGTTGCTTAGGCAACTACAAACAATGTGGCTGTAAAATGTGTGTCTGCGTTCAGGTCTGCATTCATTTGCAATTACACAAACACGTTCAAATGTCCATACTATTCTCTGCCTATGGGGTGTCATTCCGAGTTGATCGCAGCCAGCAACTTTTTGCTGCTGGTGCGATCAACTAATCCACGCCTATGGGTGAGTGTATTTTAACTTAGCAGGGCTGCTAAGCTAAAAAAAAGTTTCCAGCAACCTAGGAGTAAGGCTGGATCTACTTACCCTATGCGACGGATCCAGTGATGTTCCTCCCGGCTTTGACGTCAGATATCCGCCCTCCGTTTGCCTGGACACGCCTGCATTTTCCTTACCACTCCCCGAAAACGTCCGCCAACGGACAGGTGACGCCCCGGAACGCCTTTCTTCTGTCAATCTTCTTGCAGTCGCCGCTGCGACCGCTTTCTTCGTATACAGAGTCGTTGCCCGGTGACCCCTGACGCCGGGCAACGGCACGCGTGCACAATGCGCACGCCAGACCCGTTCACACCATAGCGAAGAACCGCTGTGTGCAAATGGGTCGGACTCGGAATGACCCCCTATGTTACAAGAACCTTCTCCTCCCCATTTCACCTTTCCAGTCACAAACAGCTGTGAATGTGGATGCATGCAACTCTTCATAGAAAATATGTTGTTGTTGTTGTTGTTGTTGTTGTTATTATTATTATTATCCTTTATTTATGTGGTGCCACAATGGATCCGCAGCACCCAATTATAAAGTACATAAACAAATAAACAAAATAGGAGAAGATATAAAACAATTACTCACCTGCACACTATTTATGTTTTTTTCCTCCACTAGAACTACTGCTATTAACATTTATTCGTATAGTGGGGGCTGCTGCGATCAACTCTGAATTACCCCCAGTGCCAGTATATTCAACAGCCCTTTAAATAAAGCACTGTAATCATAAATAAATAAATAAATAAATAAAATATATTATATTATATATATTATTTAATTTGTTGCAGGAACAGTTACAGAATGTACAGAAACCTATCTTCTCAAGTTGTTATAGAAATGCATTTCCTTAACTCCATTATATAATTCACAGGGGACACTACGGAATTAGGTTGCTTATTTTTCATTTACACTAATTAAGGTCATCAAAATCCACACAGGAGGTTACGGGTGATACAACAATTTCAGAGGCCAAGCTCTAAATCTTTATTTCATGAAATTACCTATTCAATAATCTAGAATTTGTGTGGTCACCATACTCCTTGGTGGTTGGTGCCTTAGGTCAGGCACACTGGGCATCTGCCCATGGCCCAATGCTTCTAGGGGCCTTCAAGCAAAGAGCCGGGGGCAGAATGCCCAGCAGCTCTGATTGTGAATTATACCCAATCAGAGTGGCTAGTCAGCATTTACTACCTTTCTCCCAGCCTGCAACCAGACAGTAATTGTCTGTCAGAATGCTGATTGGTGGATGGCTGGAGCTATCCACCAATCAAAGTACTGACATCCATTCACTGTATGGAAGCATGTGGAGAGATGGTACAGGATGCAGAAGGGGTAATTTATGATTATCATTATTTTTTATGTATTATTAAGCTATACCTTTTAAATGGGTAATCAATAATATACATCTATAAACTGTCAAATGAGGAATGGATTAAATCCATTTTGTTAGCAATTGTTATGCTTCTGATAAAATGATCTGAGAGTAAATTTCTATATTGTACTAGTTAATGGCTTATTCTTCTATCTACTGTAGGGTGCAGCAATCTTTTGGGTGAAGCCCTCAGACCTGAAGTCTGTTGTATCCGATGCTTGGTTCCATATTCTGTTGTAAGTATTATAACAATATTTTTTATCTCCTTTTTGTGAATGAGGTTTGATTTTCTATTAGAAGACAAAGAACAGTAGGTGCAATCAACACCAAAACTCCTGGCGCAATAATCAGTAAATAGTTTATTCTACTTATGTTCGGGGTTCACCAGCTGCACAAACTAAGGCTTTGCAAGAGAGCCTAAACAATAAAAACTATATAACACAAAAATGTAAGTGCGCTTCGGTGACTCAGAACAAAGTAAATGATTAATGGGTGTTTACTTTCACTCACAGAAACCAAGAGACTTATTTATAACACAATAGTTTACTATAACACATATATTGTTACAATTTAAAAATATCCACGATCACACTGCTTATTGTCGTCTCCAGCCGCATCCGCTGTTATACCGTCTGCCCGCTGTGGTCTCTGCCGCCTCTACCTTTGGGCTGTCCATTGGGATCACCGACTGCTTCAAACGCTGCCCACCAGCTGGAACTTTATAATCATTTACTTTGTTCTGAGTCACCGAAGCGCACTTACATTTTTGTGTTTATATAGTTTTTATTGATTTTCTATTACATAATAGTGACATTTTTATTTAATTTCCTAAACCAATTGTACATTATCAGTTTTACCATATTTAGTGGCTGTAATTAGCAACCTAAAAAACACCATTAATAGTTTCCATAGGTGGGAACATCTGACCCAAATATCTGGGCAGTGTGTTACATTTTCCAAAAGAAGGGAAGGGTTATAATCTAATACATACTTGCTCTCCTGGCACTGGCTGGAGGCTCCCGAAAACAGGGTGGCAATCCTGGTTACCTGGAAAAGTGGGCAAGTCTCCCACATCCTGCTGAGCTCTCCCCCCACCCACACCCCCTGCTCCATTCACTCACGCCATTGCATCTCACAGTGCGGCTTCTGCGAGTGCACACATGTCAAAGGTCATCAGTGTGCAAATGCTGCCGCAGCAACATTCCATGCTGAATTAGGCCCTAAAGCCCAAGTCCTCCACATATAAACAGGCCCATCATCATTGTGGTGATAAGGATAGGCCACCAAGCTGGCCATATTACATGGTTGTCCAGAAACCATATGTATTGTATTTCAATTTATCTCAGAAAATGAAGGTTTTTTTTTTTTTTGCTTTTGACAATTCACTCCCCTCTTTATCTGTTTGTTTGTTTGTTTGTTTGTATGACTGTTTGTTCTCCTGTTTAAAATTGTTTTATCGAAGGGGAACAAATATTCGTACTACTTGAAAATGGGTTAAAATGCCGGCTGTGGGGATACCGGGAGTCTGTATACCGATGCCGGAATCTCGACACCCGTACGAATGTCAACGACGGAATCCCAAAAGGGGCCGGAGACAGACGCCGGAATCCAGACAGCTGGCATTCCGACTGTAAGTACAGTGGATAGGTTAGGGTTCCTGGTCAGATTGAGGGGTTTAGGTTTAGGCACCGCTCATGGGGTTAGGCTGTGGGGGGGTTAGGTTTAGGCTGCAGGAGAGGGGGGGGGGGGGTGTTAGGCACTACCGGGGGAGGTTAGGTTTAGGCACTAAGGGGGGAGGGTTAGGGTTAGGCTACGGGAAGGCAGGGGTAGCGGACAGGGGGTAACATCCCTTCCGCTGGTCAACCAAACTGAACCCGGTAATTCCTTATTAATTTGATCATAAAATATATCAATATGACTGTCCTTAGGCCAAACTTAAATGCTGAATAGTTGAGTTCATCAGGAGTAAGCTCTGATCATTGTCAGCCCCTTACATGCATTTAACTTGTGTGAAAAAGAGAGAAAATGTAAAAAAAAATTAATTTATTTTTCAGTTTCATACATGCGGTCCTGGTTATGTTATCTGTTTTCTGTTATATATTTGGAGCACAAGAATATCTGGCATTTTATGTCATAGCCATGGCGATTGGATGGTCAAACGTGCTATATTACACAAGAGGATTTCAGTCCCTGGGAATCTACAGCGTTATGATACAGAATGTAAGTGGCAATATTATGTCACAATATCAAAAGTCGAATCACTGCATAACCACTAGTCTATCTTATACAGTATGTGTTCTATGATATATCATATGCAGAGCTGCCATCAGGGGGATATAGCCAATACAGCACAGATGTTCCTGCCTGTGAACTGCTTCTTAGTAACAGTGAGATGACTGCCTAATAAGTAGTTTGCTGCCAGGATCATCAGTGCACTATGGCCCCCACAGCTCTGACAATGACGGAACAAGATTTGCAGGGAGTTGCATCCCCCGGGTCCTCATCTCATAGGAGGATGGATCTTTAGTCTACCAATTGGCTCAGTGGCGGAATTAGAGAGTGGTGGTGCAGCAATATGCTTTGGGCCCCCATTACGACAGTAGGTGCCTGGGATGGTCACAAGATCTTGGTGTCACGCTGTCAGACCCCTAGTGCCAGTGGCGTAACTAGAAACACACACCATAATGCCCATTACACAATATGCCACACACCGTAATGCCCCTGACACATTATGCGACACACCCTGTGACACATTATGCCATGCATCGCAATGCCCATTATACATTATGCTACACACTGCAATGCCCCTGATTCATTATACCACATACCACAATGCCCGTGATATAGTATACCGCACACTATAATTCCTGTGACACATTATGACAAACACCGCAATGTCCATTACACATTAAGCCTTACAGTAAGGCTTCTAATTATTTTTAAATTACCTGCTCGTTGCCAGGGGTTTCATGCTCTTGGTTCCATGCACGGTGCCAGGGGTTTTCATGCTCAGGGTGTCATGCCCGTTGCCAGGGGTTTCATGTGCTGGGTGTCGTGCTTGTTGCTAGGGGGTAATGCTTGTTGCCAGGGATTTCATGAGTTGGGTGTTGTGTTTGTTACAATGGGGTAATGCTTGCTGCTAGGGGTGTGCCCCCAGTGCCACATATGCCCCTCCAATGCTAGCTACACACGCTCTACCCGCTCACCGATGCACTGCTGTGCTGTGTGTGAGTCCGGGAAAGGAGGGCAGAGCGCACGCCTCTCATGTGTCCGTCCTTTGTCTCTGGCGACGGCGGCGTTGCTGTCAAATGAAGTGCCGGTCCGTGAGCCAATCAGAGCTCGCAGACCGGCAGCTGTGGCTCCTGAATGGCTGCCGGTCTGCGAGCTCTGATTGGCCCACGAACTGGCACTTTATTTACCAGGCACACCGCCGCCAGAGACACAGGACGGAAACTGGGGTGGGGAGAAGCTGAGATAGTGTCTCCTCCTTCCCCATTGGAGGGGCACTCAGCATCTGTCAGCAGCAGCATGGCATCTGGGAGGAGGAGGCATGCATCAGTGGAGGAGAGGGAAGAATGGCTCTCCTCCCTCTCCAGCCGGGACCCCTTCTCCCTCTCCGCTGCATTATTGTTAAAAGGAAGAACAGGATGGGCACTGGCAGCGGGCGCAGTGCTGGCGACAGTGGTATACAATGAGTCAGAGTGACTCACTGTAATGCCGACGGTTGTAGGCCCCTTCAGTGCGGCGGGGCCCCAGTGCAATGCACCGGCTGCCCCACTGCAAGTTCCTCCACTGAATTGGCTCCTCCCATTCTCTGCCCATAACTTTTCTTTGCCTTAAGTTTCCTTCTGTCATGCTGCTTCTATTGTACCTGCCTTCTGTGTCTGCCATACTGCACAATAATAGAGGTGCACAGTGGCAGAAGTTTTATAGTGTGCATCTCCCCCATCTCTCTATCTCCTCCCTGTGACCGGGGGACAGGTGTGAGCACATTCCTAATCACGGGTGTCGGGCTGTGACTGTGAGGCAGAGGCTTTGGTCTGATGGACCCTGACTGGGGAGGCAAAGGGTGAGGGGTGATGTACTGTAACTGGCTGTGACCAGGGGACAGAGGAACTGGCAGATGCTGACTGAGAGACAGGGACATAGGCCCTCATTCCGAGTTGTTCGGTCGTTGCCGAGTTTCGCTATATTGCGATTAGTCGCTTACTGCGCATGCGCAAGGTTCTCAGAGCGCATGCGCTTAGTTATTTTACTCAAAAGTTAGGTATTTTACTCACGGCATAACAAGGATTTTTCATCGTTCTGGTGATTGGAGTGTGATTGCCAGGCAGTGGGTGTTTCTGGGCGGAAACTGGCCGTTTTATGGGAGTGTGCGAAAAAACGCTGGCGTTTCTGGGAAAAACGCGGGAGTGGATGGAGAAACGGGGGAGTGTCTGGGCGAACGCTGGGTGTGTTTGTGACGTCAAACCAGGAACGAAACTGACTGAACTGATCGCTATGTGTGAGTAAGTCTGGAGCTACTCAGAAACTGCTAAGAATTTTCTATTCGCAAATCTGCTAATCTTTCGTTCGCAATTCTGCTAAGCTAAGATTCACTCCCAGAGGGCAGCGGCTTAGCGTGTGCAATGCTGCTAATAGCAGCCAGCGAGCGAACAACTCGGAATGAGGGCCAAAGGACACGAGTGGGGAGAGGAAGGGCGGGGGGGGGGGGGGGGGTGGGGGACAACAAAAATGCCAAATTAACCCCTCCCAAAGATCAGAAACTCACTACTCACCCCTGAGGTTGGTACAGGGTGACACACACAGAGGCAGAGGGTGCACAGTGTGTCCCACAAGGGGGGGAGGAGGAATGTGGACAAGGCATCCAAAGTGCATCACACATGGGTGGCAGGGTTTGTACAGTGCACCATATATAAGGACAGGGGGGCACAGGGTGTCACACACACAGGGGCAGGGGGTGTACAGTGCACCATACATGGGGGCACAGGGTGTCACACACACATAGGGGCAGGGGATGTACAGTGCACCATACATGGGGACAGGGGGGCACAGGGTGTCACACACACACAGGGCCAGGGGGTTTACAGTGCACCATACATGGGGACAGGGGGGCACAGGGTGTCACACAAACAGGGGCAGGGGGTGTACAGTGCACCATACATGGGGGCAGGAGGGCACAGGGTGTCACACACACACAGGGGCAGGGGGTTTGCAGTGCACCATACGGGGGGGGGGGGGCACAGGGTGTCACACACACACACACACACACACACACACACAGGGGCAGGGGGTGTACACTGTACAGTGCACCATACATGGGTGCAGGGGGGCACAGGGTGTCACACAAACAGGGGCAGGGGGTGTACAGTGCACCATACATGGGGGCAGGGGGCACACATGAGGGGGCAGGGAAAAACAGGAGTAGGGGGGCACTGGGTGACACACAAAGGCAGCAGGCACAGGGTGTCAAACAAGGGGGGGCACAAGGTGTCACACACATATGGGCAGGTAGGCACATGGGGCACACACCATGGTCAGGGGGAGTAGAGGGGGCCACACACACACACGGGGTACAGGGGCCACACACGGTGGGGGGCACAGGGCTCTCCAGTCACTCACCACCGCCATGTCAACATGGCAGTCCACCGCGGATCCAGACACAGCTCGAAGAGGAAGCCGGCAGCAGGAGGATCCGAGATCCAGTGACTATGCAGCCCCACTATGACGCGGCCACAGGAAATAGTAATCTGTCTGGGAGGCTGCTGCAGGAGGAAGGGTGCCGAGACCACCGTGTAGTAGGGTGGCTCAGTGCTCTGGCACCGACCACCGTAACAGCACAGCGCGCGCGGGGGGGTGGGGGTTAGCATGTTCGGCAGCAGGCAATTGTTACTGAGGGAGGCTGGACGAAGAATTGCCTGTGCGCCATTGGCTGTGCAGACTGCAGAGCAGGAGGGGGTGTGACTGATGAAGGGGTCAGGCAGAGAGGACATCACACATCCCCTTCAGCTGAGGACGGGCCAGTGCGGCACCGGGATACTAGAAGCAGGGGGAGGAAACCCGGAGGACTGCCGCCTGAGCACTCCCCACTCTATTGATATCTTTGGGTGACAGATACGGAATAGAGGAAAATGGTAGGGAAGTGGAGTGACCGCTCTCCCCCCTACTACTCTCCAGCTGGACCGCCTCCTTTTTTTTTTAGGGCCGTGACCAACTGTAATGAGTCAGTGTGACTCTAGTTCGGCTGATGCCAGGGGTCGGCTGCGGCCCGCCCCTTCAGATCCCCCGCCCATAGGCAGCTGCCTAAAGCTGCCTAATGGAAGCGCCGGCCCTGTCCCTGCCTCACTAACAGCATCCCTGCCTCACTGACATCAGCACATCCCTTCCTCACTGACAGAAGCCCATTCATGCTCTGTCAGCAGCACATCCCCATCACAGACAGCAGAACATCCCTGCCTCACTGATAGTAGCCCATTCCTGCTCTACTGTCAGCAGCACATCCATATTACAGACAGCAGAACATCCCTGCCTCACAGACAGCAGAACATCCCTGCCTCACTGACAGTGGCACATCCCTGCCTCACTGACAGCAGCACACCCCTGCCATACTGATATCCACACATCACTGCCTGACAGCTGCACATCACTACCTCACTGACCGCAGTACATCCCTGCCTCACTGACAGCAGCGCATCCCTTACTCACTGCGAGCAGCACACCACTGTCTCCGTGGCAGCAGCGCATCACTGTGTCACAAACAACGCCACATCACTGCCTCAATGACATCTGTGCATCCCTGCCTCACTGACAGCAACACATCCCTGCCTCACTAACAGCATCCCTGCCTCACTAACAGCATCCCTGCCTCACTGACAGCAGCACATCCCTGCCTCACTGACAGCAGCACATCCCTGCCTCACTGACAGCAGCACATCCCTGCCTCACTGACAGCAGCACATCCCTGCCTCACTGACAGAAGCCCATTCATGCTCTACTGTCAGCAGCACATCCCCATCACAGACAGCAGAACATCCCTGCCTCACTGATAGCAGCCTATTCCTGCTCTACTGTCAGCAGCACATCCACATTACAGACCTGCCTCACTGACAGTGGCACATCCCTGCCTCACTGACAGTGGCACATCCCTGCCTCACTGACAGTGGCACATCCCTCCCTCACTAACAGTGGCACATTCCTACCTCACTGACAGCGGAATATCCCTGCCTCACTGACAGCAGCACAGCCCTGCCTCACTGACAGCAGCCCATTCCTGCTCTACTGTCAGCAGCACATCCACATTACAGACAGCAGAACATCCCTGCCTCACTGACAGCGGAACATCCCTGCCTCACTGACAGCGGAACATCCCTGCCTCACTGACAGCGGAACATCCCTGCCTCACTGACAGCGGAACATCCCTGCCTCACTGACAGCGGAACATCCCTGCCTCACTGACAGCAGCACATCCCTGCCTTACTGACAGCAGCCCATTCCTGCTCTACTGTCAGCAGCACATCCACATTACAGACAGCAGAACATCCCTGCCTCACTGACAGCGGCACATCCCTGCCTCACTGACAGCGACACATCCCTGCCTCACTGACAGCGGCACATCCCTGCCTCACTGACAGCGGCACATCCCTGCCTCACTGACAGCGGAACATCCCTGCCTCACTGACAGCGGAACATACCTGCCTCACTGACAGCGGAACATCCCTGCCTCACTGACAATAGCACATCACTGCCTCGCTGACAGACATATGTAATACCCCATAACTGTAGGTAGTTTATATATATATATATATATATATATATATATATATATATATATATATATAACACGGGTCGGTTTTTCACCAAGTTCTCGAGACTCTGAGTGCCGCCTTCTTTCTGTGATTTTATATATATATATATATATATATATATATATATATATATGTAAACACAAGGATCTTTTTTGCAGAATAAGTCCCTTATCAGGTGAAAAGCACAGGGCCCATAGAATAACATGGGCTGTGCATTAGAAACTCTGGTAACTTTGCTTAAGGAGAAGTTTGGCGCCACTGCATGCTATTTTTAGCCCCTCCGCTCAGTAACTGAACTCCCCGGGAAGACTGGCCCCATACTGATTGGCCCCCTGGGGTTGCAGGGTAGAAAATCCCGAGGGTGGGCTGTTGCTGCGGTCCGGGAGCCAGTCAACCTGATGGACGGGGGTGGCGCTGGGACCTGAAGTCCTTTATCTAGGGCCCCTCAGCGCGGGAGAAGGGTCGGTCTGTCGCCGGGAGAAGGGGAAGAGAGTCCTGCCGGAGCTGAGTGCGCTGCCCTGCGGGGTGAAGGAGAGGCTGCCCTGGGAAGAAGAAGAGCACAGCTTACCTGATCGCCGGACCGGGAACTGGAGCCGCCGGGAGAGGAACGCGACGAGAGCGACCTCCGGTGCCTGGCCAGGACCCCTGTTGGACGAAGCAGGCCGTGTCACCGCCTGATGAGGAAAGTGAGGAGCCAGGAGCCTTGCAGAGGGACATACACGAGGACGGAAGCTGTTAGTCGCCGCCAGCTGGGACCCAGGAGGCCGTACCGCGGAGTATCGAGGACAGAAGAACAGGCAGTGCGCAGGACGACCCCAAGAAGAGGACCCCATCGAGGACCTCGGGGAGAGGACCAGAGTCTGCGGCTGAAGATCGGAGCGGAAGAGGAATCCTGTGTCAGCGGCTGCTTCAAGGGTGCATCCCCGGTGCGGTGCTCTGCATCCCGGGTGGCGCCGAAGACCGAGGCGATCGGAGGTGGCAGAAGCGCCGCATCTGGTGGTGAGACCCTGGTGCCCCTGTAACCCTTCCGCTGCCAGACACTCTGCCTTTAGTTAACCCTTCCGCTGCTAAACTCTGCAGGTGCCACACACTAAGTTAAATACAGGGGGTAGGCTCCCCTTAACTCCCCTGTGCCCCTATTTAAACCTCTTCCGCTGCATGAACTCTGCATTTGGGGCATTATAGATTTGTTAAGGGGTAGGGTCCCCTGTCACCAGTGCCCCGCAAGACTGAGTCATCAAGGGGTAGGCTCCCCTCAAGTTATTAGTTCCCCAGGTTATAAAAAAGGGGTAGGGAGGTGTATTCCCTTAGCAATGTAAATATACTTTTCTGCTATTGAGATATGCTGGCACTTATAGTTCTCTCATGCAAGCTCCGCCCAGCAGTGTTAAAGTCAATGTGAATGTACTTTTCTGCTATTGAGATACGCGGTTCTGGTATGAAAGATAGATAGTGTCTAGTTAGACAGTCAATAGATAGACACCATTTGTTAGACAGACATTAGGTCGACAGGGTCAAAAGGTCGACAGGGTCAAAAGGTCGACATGGAAATGGTCGACATGAAAAAGGTAGACACCATGTTTTTTGCATTTTTGTGGTTTGTGTGGATAGTTTTGTCATCTGGGACCCCCAATTGTAGAAAGGCATACCCTCGCGGGGCTCGCCACAAGGTTTATAACCAACTCTGTGCCGACATTGATAGAGAAAGTATGAAATAATCCAAAAACATGTTAAATTCAAAAAACACATTTGTCTATCTTTTTTGTCGACCATTATCATGTCGACCTTTTGACCTGTCGGCCTTTTCCCTGTCGACCTTTTGACCCTGTCGACCTAATGTCTGTCTAATATATGGTGTCTATCTATTGACTGTCTAACTAGACACTGTCTATCTACTAAACGGATAGGAAGATACGCTGGCACTTATAGTTCTCTCATGCAAGCTCCGCCCAGCACTGTTAAAGTCAATGTAATGTACTTTTCTGCTATTGAGATACGCTGGCACTTATAATTCTCTCATGCAAGCTCCGCCCAGCAGTGTTAAAGTCAATGTAATGTACTTTTCTGCTATTGAGATATGCTGGTACTTATAGTTCTCTCATGCAAGCTCCGCCCAGCAGTGTTGAAGTCAATGTGAATGTACTTTTCTGCTAATGAGATACGCTGGCACTTATAGTTCTCTCATGCAAGCTCCGCCCAGCAGTGTTAAAGTCAATGTAATGTACTTTTCTGCTATTGAGATATGCTGGCACTTATAGTTCTCTCATGCAAGCTCCGCCCAGCAGTGTTGAAGTCAATGTGAATGTACTTTTCTGCTATCGAGATATGCTGGCACTTATAGTTCTCTCATGTAAGCTCCGCCCAGCAGTGTTAAAGTCAATGTGAATGTACTTTTCTGCTATTGAGATATGCTGGCACTTATAGTTCTCTCATGCAAGCTCCGCCCAGCAGTGTTGAAGTCAATGTGAATGTGCTTTTCTGCTATTGAGATACTCTGGCACTTATAGTTCTCTCATGCAAGCTCCGCCCAGCAGCGTTAAAGTCAATGTGAATGTGCTTTTCTGCTATTGAGATATGCTGGCACTTATAGTTCTCTCATGCAAGCTCCGCCCAGCAGTTTTGAAGTCAATGTGAATGTACTTTTCTGCTATTGAGATATGCTGGCACTTATAGTTCTCTCATGCAAGCTCCGCCCAGCAGTGTTAAAGTCAATGTGAATGTACTTTTCTGCTATTGAGATATGCTGGCACTTATAGTTCCCTCATGCAAGCTCCGCCCAGCAGTGTTAAAGTCAATGTAATGTACTTTTCTGCTATTGAGATACGCTGGCACTTATAGTTCCCTCATGCAAGCTCCGCCCAGCAGTGTTAAAGTCAATGTAATGTACTTTTCTGCTATTGAGATACGCTGGCACTTATAGTTCTCTCATGCAAGCTCCGCCCAGCAGTGTTAAAGTCAATGTAATGTACTTTTCTGCTATTGAGATATGCTGGTACTTATAGTTCTCTCATGCAAGCTCCGCCCAGCAGTGTTAAAGTCAATGTAATGTACTTTTCTGCTATTGAGATATGCTGGCATTTATAGTTCTCTCATGCAAGCTCCGCCCAGCAGTGTTAAAGTCAATGTGAATGCACCTGTTTCCCTGCTTACCTGCCACTTGCATTGCTGACATTGGTTACCTGAGACTTTAGTATAGAAGCCATAACCAGCCTGCTTCAACTGTGCACCTGTTTTCCCGTTTACCTGCCACTGGTATCGCAGACGCTGGTCATCTGAGACTTTAGTTTAGAAGCCATAACCAGCCTGCTTCAACTGTGCACCTGTTTTCCTGTTTACCTGCCACTGGTATCGCGGACACTGGTCACCTGAGACTTTAGTTTCAAAACCATAACCAACCCGCTTCAACTGTGCACCTGTTTTTCCTGCTTACCTGCTACTGGTATCGCTGACGCTGGTCACCTGAGACTTTAGTTTAGAAGCCATAACCAGCCTGCTCCAACGGTGCACCTGTTTCCTGCTTACCTGTCACTTGTATCGCTGACGCAGGGCATCTGAGACATTAGTATTGAAGTCAATGCCAGTCGGCTTTCCCCTTTAATGTTTTTTTTACCTGTCTCTGTATCATACTCTTCAGAAGTGTTCACGCTGAGTGTACAGAACTGTTTATGTAAAATCTTGTTAATTTTGCCATATAAATAAAATTGTGTTGTACACGTTACATGTCAGTCTGTGTCTACATAGCAAGGGAACTGTTTAACGCTTGCCTCTCTGTCACGGGGTGCTGGTAGCAACGAGGTAACGGAGCACTGTCAGCTGGGGATCAAGATCGTCTAGCACACCCGCAAACAAGGGGGTTACACATACACATTTCTGACAGAAAAATGGCAACTCTTTTATTCACTTACACTGTTATCCAGTTCCATTGAAAATGATAAAAAATAGTAAAAGTGAGCTCAAATGGACTGAATAGTAAAAATGTATTTCATTCATAAACACCAATAAAATTATTAGCATACATGCAGCAAAATAGGTGCATATATAATAACAATACACAGATTAAAAGAAAAATAAAGAATTCCAAGCAATATAATCTCTCTATAAAAATTAAGCTGATTAGCCTGTAGTTCCCAAAGACTCAGTGGTGTGGCAACTTGAATAGTGGGTCTAATTCAGACCTGATTGCAGCAGCAAAATTGTTCTCTAATGGGCAAACCCATGTGTAGTGCAGGTGGGGCAGATATAACATGTGCAGTGAGAGTTAGATTTGGGTGAGGTGTTTTCAAACTGAAATCTAACTTGCAGTGTAAAAATAAAGCAGCCAGTATTTACCCTGCACAGAAACAAAATAACACACCCAAATCTAACTCTCTCTGTACATGTTATATGTGCCCCACCTGCAGTGCACTTGGTTTTGCCCATTAGAGAACTATTTTGCTGCTTTGATCAGGTCTGAATTAGGCCCAGTCTCTTTATAGAAAGACTACACACTATATGGACAAAAGTATTTGGATACACCTTTTTATTATTGAATTCAGGTGTTTCAATCTGACCCGTTGCCACAGGCGTATAAAATCAAGTACCTAGCCATGCAGTCTCCATTTTTAAACATTTGTAATACAAAATGGGTCATTCAGAAGAGCTCAATACTTCAAGTGTGGTACTGTGTTAGGATGCCACCTTTGCAACAAGATGGCTCATGAAATTTCATCCCTGCTGGATATTCCATGGTTAACTGTAAGTGATATTATTAGAAAGTGGAAGTGTTTAGGAACAACAGCAACTCAATGCCTGCTAAGGCGCATGGTGCGTAAAAGTCGTCAACACTCTGCTGATTCCATAGCTGAAGCATTCTGAACTTCCAACAAGTCCAATGCCAAGCGTTGGATGGAGTGGTGTAAAGCACACCGACACTAGACTGTACAGTAGTGGAAACTAAAGATGTGCAGTGGGCTCTTTTCGTGTCTTGTGTTTTGGTTTTGGATCCCATGTGTGCGGCACAAACACCTGGCCCATCTAGGAGTGGCACTGCAGTGTTAGACAGTATGGCAGATTTAAAAAAAGGCCCCAAAGAGCACATAATGCAAAGAAGAAAAAGAGGTGCAATGAGGTCGCTGGATGACTTTGCTAAGCGACCCAAATGGGCGGCACAAACACCTGTCCCATCTAGGAGTGGCACTGTAGTGGCAGACAGGATGGCACTTTTCAAAACTAGGCCCCAAAGAGCACATAATGCAAAGCAGAAAAAGAGGTGCAACAAGGTCGCTGGATGACTAAGCTAAGCGACACAAGTGTGCGACACAAACACCTGGCCCATCTAGGAGTGGCACTGCATTGTCAGACAGGATGGCACTTTTAAAAACTGGGCCCCAAACAGCACATAATGCAAAGAGAAAAAAGAGGTGCAAAATGGAATTGTCCTTGGGCCCTCCCTCCCACCGTTATGTTGTATAAACAGGGCATGCACACTTTAACAAACCAATCATTTCAGCAACAGGGTCTGCCACACGACTGTGGCTGAAATGACTGGTTTGTTTGGGCCCCCACAAAAAAAGAAGCAATTAATCCCCCCACCAAAGAAGCAATTCATCTCTCCTTGCACAAACTGGCTCTACAGAGGCAAGATGTCATCCCCATCCTCCGATTCCTCACCCCTTTCAGCGTGTACATCCCCCTCCTCACAGAGTATTAATTTGTCCCCACTGGAATCCACCATCACAGTTCCCTGTGTACTTTCTGGAGGCAATTGCTTATAAAGGGCTTCCTGGAGGAATTTATAATTAATTTTGATGAACATCATCTTCTCCACATTTTGTGGAAGTAACCTCCTACGCCGATCGCTGACAAGGTTACCGGCTGCGCTAAACACTCTTTCGGAGTACACACCTGAGGGGGGGCAACTTAAGTAAAATAAAGCCAGTTTGTGCAAGGGCCTCCAAATTGCCTCTTTTTCCTGCCAGTATACATACGGACTGTCTGACATGCCTAATTGGATGCTGTCACCCATATAATCCTCCACCATTCTTTCAATGGTGACAGAATCATATGCAGTGACAGTAGTCATGTCAGTAATCGTTGGCAGCTCCTTCAGTCCGTACCAGATGTCAGCACTTGCTCCTGACTGCCCTGCATCACTGCCAGCGGGTGGGCTTGGAAATTTTATCATTTTCCTTGCACCCTCAGTTGCGGAAGAAAATGAAGATGGAGCTGTTGACGGGTTACGTTCCACTTGAGTTGACAATTGTCTCACCAGCAGGTCTTTGAACCTCTGCAGACTTGTGTCTGGCGGAAAGAGTGATACAACGTAGGCTTCAAACCTAGGATCGAGCACAGTGGCCAAAATGTAGTGCTCTGATTTCAACAGATTGACCACCCTTGAATCCTGGCAAAGCGAATGAAGGGCTCCATCCACAATTCCCACATACTTAGCGGAATCACTTCGTCTTAGCTCCTCCTTCAATTTCTCCAGCTGCTTCTGCAAAAGCCTGATGAGGGGGATGACCTAACTCAAGCTGGCAGTGTCTGAACTGACTTCACGTGTGGCAAGTATGAAGGGTTGGAGAACCTTGCACAAGACGGAAATCATTCTCCACTGCACTTGAGTCAGGTGCATTCCCCCTCCTTTGCCTATATTGTAGGTGGATGTATAGGCTTTAATGGCCTTTTGCTGCTCCTCCATCCTCTGAAGCATATAGAGTGTTGAATTCCACCTCGTTATCACCTCTTGCTTCAGGTGATGGCAGGGCAGGTTCAGGAGTGTCTGCTGGCGCTCCAGTCTTCGATACGCGGTGGCTGAATTCCGAAAGTGGCCCGCAATTTTTTAGGCCACCGACAACATCTCCTGCATGCCCCTGTCATTTTTCAAAAAATTCTGCACCACCAAATTAATTGTATGTGCAAAACATGGGACGTGCTAGAATTTGCCCAGATGTAATGCACGCACAATATTGGTGGCGTTGTCCGATATCACAAATCCCCAGGAGAGTCTAAGTGGGGTAAGCAATTGTGCGATGATGTCCCTCAGTTTCCATAAGAGGTTGTCAGCGGTGTGCCTCTTATGGAAACCGGTTATACACAGCGTAGCCTGCCTAGGAACGAGCTGGCGTTTGTGAGTGCTGCTATTGGTGCTGCTGCTGTTGTTGCTGTGGGAGGCAATACATCTACCCAGTGGGCTGTCACAGTCAAATAGTCCTTAGTTTGCCCTGCTCCACTTTTCCACATATCAGTGGTTAAGTGGACACTGGCTACAGCCGCATTTTTCAGGACAATGAGGACACTTTTCTTAATGTCCCTGTACAGTCCTGGAATCGCTTTCCTAGTGTAGTGGAATCTAAATGGGATTTGGTACCAGGGACAAACTACCTCCATCAATTGTCTAAATCCCACTGCACCAATGGCGGATAGTGGATGCACATCTAACACCAACATAGCTGTCAAGGCCTCAGTTATCCACTTTGCAACAGAATGACTGCTCTTATATTTCATCTTCCTCGCAAAGGACTGTTGGACAGTCAATTGATTAGTTGAAGTAGTACAAGTGGTCTTCCGACTTCCTCTCTGGGATGACGATAGACTCCCAGCAGCAACAACAGCAGTGGCAGCAGCAGTAGGTGTACCACTCAAGGATTCTCCGGAGGAATCCAGGTTAGGAGAGGACTCGTCAGTCATGCCAGTGACATGGCCTGCAGGACTACTGACGTTCCTGACTGAGGAGGAAATTGACTTCGAGGGAGTTGGTGGTGTGGCTTGCAGGAGCTTGGGTACAAGAAGAAGGGATTTAGGTACCAGTGAACTGCTTACGCTCTTACCCAAAGTTTTTGAACTTGACAATGAATTCTGATGAATGCGCTGCAGGTGACGTATAAGGTAGGATGTTCCTAGGTGGTTAACATCCTTACCCCTACTTATTACAGATTTACAAAGGCAACACATGGCTTGACATCTGTTGTCCGGATTTGTGGAGAAATAATTCCACACTGAAGAGGTGGCTTTTTTGGTATTTTACCCAGGCATTACAATGGGCTTATTCATCCAACAGACAACAACTGTCTCCCCCGGTGCCTGATTTAAACAAACCACATCACCATCAGAATCCTCCTTATCAACTTCCTCATATCCTCATCCTGGTGTACTTCAACAGTGACATCTTCAGTT
The DNA here is from genome assembly GCF_028390025.1 of Pseudophryne corroboree. Lineage (NCBI taxonomy): Eukaryota > Metazoa > Chordata > Amphibia > Anura > Myobatrachidae > Pseudophryne > Pseudophryne corroboree. The sequence continues at coordinate 856,273,684 of NC_086445.1, read as the reverse complement.
TGAATATCAGAAACTGGACTGTGGGTGCTACTTCCAGCACTTGCAGAGGGCGTGCAAATGGTGGAAGGAGCCACCTCTTCCCATCCAGTGTTGGGAAGGTCAGGCATCGCAAACGCCGACACACTTGGACTCTCCTTGGGGATTTGTGATAGCATCTTAGAACACACAGTTCTTTTCTGTGCTTTTGCCAGCTTAACTCTTATAATTTTTCTAGCGGGATGATGAGGGCTTCCATCGTCATGTGAAGCTGAACCACTAGTCATGAACATAGGGGGTAATTCAGACCTGATTGTAGCAGCAAATTTGTCAGCAGTTGGACAAAACCATGGGGGTCATTCTGAGTTTATCGCACGTAGCAACTTTTTGATGCTCGTGTGATCAACTAGACGCTGCCTATGGGGAGTGTATGTTAGCATAGCAAGGCTGCGATCGCTTGTGCAACCCTGCTATGCTAAAAAAGTTTTGTGCAGAACAGGACTAGCCCTGCAGCTACTTACCCTGTGCGATGGATCCAGCGATGAAGGTCCCGGAATTAACGTCAGACAACTGCCCTCCAAACGCCTGGACACGCCTGCGTTTGGATCTCCACGCCCGGAAAACAGTGAGTATTCACCCTGGAATGCCTCCCCGCTGTCAATCTTCTTGCAATCGTGCTAGAGATCACCTTCTTCTTTCTTCTGGTCGTTGCCCGGCGACGGCTGACGCTGGGCAACGATGCGCATGCGCATTATGGGTGCCGCGCATGCACATTTCCGACCCGTTCACACCGCAGTGATGAACCGCAGCATGTAAATGGGCCAGAATGACCCCCTATGTGCACTGTAGGGGGGCAGATATAACATGTGCAGAGAGAGAGTTAGATTTGGGTGGGGTGTGTTCAAACTGAAATCTAAAATTGCATTGTAAAAATAAAGCAGGCAGTATTTACTCTGCACAGAAACAAAATAACCCACCCAAATCTAACTCTCTCTGCACATGTTATATCTGCCTCCCCTGCAGTGCACATGGTTTGCCTAACTGCTAACAAATTTGCTTCAATCAGGTCTGAATTACCCCCATAGGCCAGGGTCTTAGCCATTTTTTGGGGTAATTTTACTGAACTTTGGCCTTTTTGGATTTTACATGCCCTCTACTATGACATTGGGCATCGGCCTTGGCAGACGACGTTGATGGCATTTCATCTTCTATGTCATGACTAGTGGCAGCAGCTTCAGCACTAGGAGGAAGTGGTTCTTGATCTTTCCCTAATTTTATCCTCCAAATTTTTGATCACCATTATTCTTCTGGACTTATACGGCAGTATCACTGGACTTATACGGCAGTACCACTGGACTTATACGGCAGTACCACTGGGCTGGACTTATACGGCAGTACCACTGGACTTATATGGCAGTACCACTGGACTCATACGGCAGTATCACTGGACTGGACTTATACGGCAGTACCACTGGACTGGACTTATACGGCAGCAGCACTGGACTTATGGCAGCACAGGAGACCCCCACTGGACTTATGGCAGTACAGGACACCACCACTGGACTGATGCAGCACAACACATCACCACTGCACTGGACGTATACAGCAGCAGCACTGGACTTATAGCAGCACAGGACACCACCACTGGACTGATACATCACAACACAGCATCACTGCAGTGGACTTATACAGCAGCACTGGACTTATGGCAGCACAGGACACACCACTGTGACTGGACTGATGCAGCACAAGACACCACCACTGGACTGATGCAGCACAAAACAGCACTGGAATGACACAGAAGAGCAGGTCGCCACCCCACGCACCACACCACTTTTCCGCACAGACACTGAGGACACGCGTCCTCTCGCTACACTCTCCAGGACTGGAGTGAAAATGTCGATGTGCGGCTCCTTATATGGAATCCAAAACCATCGAGAATCCGACAGAGGGAATACAAAACCCGTGAGAATCCGACAGAGGGATGATGACGTTTTGCCTCGTTCTGGTTTTTGAGTCTGATGGGAAGTCCTGAGCCGGTCTCAGGACGTGAATTTTTTTTTTTTTTTTTTGGGGGGGGGGGGGGGGCGCTCATCTCTATTGGAAACGTGTTCTGTGGTGTGACTAATCACACTTCTCTGTTTAGTAGTCAGATTGGCGAATCTGCTTTTGGCGGATGCCGGGAGAACGTTACCTGTCTGACTACATTATGCCAACTGTGAAGTTTGGTAGAGGAGGGCTAATGGTATGGGGGTGTTTCTCAAGGTTTGTGCTAGACCCCTTAACTCCAGTGAAGGGCAATCTTAATGCTTCAGCATACCAAGACATTTGGTCAATGCTATGATTCCAACTTTGTGGCAACAGTTTGGGGAAGGCCCTTTTCTATTCCAACAGGACTGTGCCCCAGTGCACAAAGCAAGGACTATAAAGACATGGTTTGATGAGTTTGGTGTGGAAGAGCTTGACTGGCCCACTCAGAACCCTGACCTCAACCCCATCGAGCACCTTTGTGATGAACTGTAACAGATTGCGAGGCAGTCCTCCTCATCCAACATCAGTGCTTAATCTCATAAATGCTCTGCAGAATGAATAGGCACAATTCCCACAGAAACCCTACAAAATCTTGTGGATAGCCTTCCAAGAAGAATGGAAGCTGTTATAGCTGCAAAAGGAGGACCAAGAACTATTAAAGTATATGTATTTGAATGCAAGTGTAATGGTCAGGTGTCCGAATACTTTTGTCCATATACAGGTAGTAGCTTTCTGATATATGCCATCCAATGAAAATAGTTGTAATTTGGAAGCAATCCCTGTCTCCACAATAGATATAATGTGCCAACCTCTAAAAAGAGAGAACAACAATGTAGAACAATGTACAAAAAGCTGTGAATATTCCAGAAGAATCCCAGAAGTCGCTCAAGAAATAAAACCTTTTTATCCTAGCTGTCGCAGCTTTTTGGAGAGGAAAAGACCATGCTGGAATAAGGTATACTGGTCAGATGACCTGATTGGCGCTGTGGTTTGGTGTAGAACGGAACATGCCAGTATAGAATATCTGTTGATCAGAGCTGTAATCCTGGAGCCATGGCCGAAACCTCAATGCATGTATTGGTAGCTAGCTTTAGCTGCTCCTGTATCGTAAGTGCTGGCAGGTGCCAGTGGTTCGGCACAGATACCATGACCGGAGAGGCTGCTTGCCACTTAGCACAATGCCTACATATAAAGTAACAGGGTGGGGAAATACGAAATATAGTGATCATACGAAATAATGTACCACGCAAATGAGATTAGGCTTTTTAAAGAAATTGCAGGAATCCCACAGGAAATGACCCTCTGAGTGATGCAAAGCTTTGTAAATCTACTACAAATGTGTATTAGAATATATTGCACAGCTATAACCATATATTGCATATGGGTTCACTACGGCTGGCCGGCGGTCGGGCTCCCGGCGACCAGCATCCCGGCGCCGGGAGCCCGACCGCCGGCTTACCGACAGCTTGGCGAGCGCAAATGAGCCCCTTGCGGGCTCGCTGCGCTCGCCACGCTACGGGCACGGTGGCGCGCTACGCGCGCCACACTATTTTATTCTCCCTCTATGGGGGTCGTGGACCCCCACGAGGGAAAATAATTGTCGGTATTCCGGCTGTCGGGCTCCCGGCGCCGGTATACTGAGCGCCGGGAGCCCGACCGCCGGCAAACAGAAGACCACCCATTGCATATACTGTATATATAACCATATACTGCAGGGAATAAACCCTATTGCAAACTATACAGTACTGTATGTTTTAAACTTCTTCTACTGTTTACTATTAAATGCAAGTGCCTCCCCTATTCAATATAGCATTTTTTGGCAAGATATTAAGTTACTATATTATTTTTGTACGTATGTTAATCATTAATTCTATTTTTATTCCAGGCAATTTTGAATGATGTCTTAAAGTTTTTATTAGTATATGTTCTCTTCTTACTTGGATTTGGCATAGGTAAGTAGTTTCTTTTCCTTGCAGTAACTATTCTGTAGATTACCTTTTTCTTACATGACAGAACAAAAGCTATAAACACCTTGACTGATTTCTTTTATTTTATGATTGTGTTTAGTTAGTGTCAGGTGGAACTTTTAGAACACCATACATTTCCAGCCAGAACAGCCTGTCCCATTTACAGTACTGTGTGTAACAATGGGATATTTCTGGCTGGGAGAGTTTTAGCTTCCGGCAACATACACTTTTTGTGATAACTTTGGCCCTCATTTTGAGTTGATTGCTAGCTGCCGTTGTTCGCAGCACAGCGATCAGGCTAAAAATCTGCATCTATGCGCATGCGTACGGGCCACAGTACGTACGCACGCGCAAAGTACTTTCACACAAAACTATGCAGTTTTACACAAGGGCGAGCAACGCTTTTCTGTCGCTCTGCTGATCGTTGAGTGATTGACAGTAAGTGGGTGTTTCTGGGTGGAAACTGAGCGTTTTCCGGGAGTGTGCTAAAAAACGCAGGCGTGCCTGGGGAAACGGGGAAGTGGCTGGCCGAACGCAGGGCGTGTTTGTGACATCAAAGCAGGAACTAAACAGACTGAAGTGATCTCAAGGTAGACGTAGGTGTGGAGCTACTCAGAAACTGCATGAAAATTTTTACGAGCAGTTCTGCTAATCTTTCGTTCGCACTTCTGCTAAGCTAAGATATACTCCCAGAGGGCGGCGGCTTAGCGTTTGCACTGCTGCTAAAAGAAGCTAGCGAGCAATCAACTCGGAATGAGGGCCCTTATTTGGTGTCTTTGTCTATGTAATATGCACTTTTTGAAAGACCCTTTGAAATACCTGTATAGATAAAGGGGCTGATGTAGAGTGAGTAGTATGCCCCAATGGTGTTTTTATAATGGTGACAGGGTGGGCAGTGAACACGGGCCCCTGGATCTAGGGGAGCCCACACTGCACACTATGCACCAATTTCTTCTTTAATTACATTTCTGGAGTTCAGCATCAGCAGCCGCAGCACTGCAAAATCACTGGAAAAATGGTGTGGCAGCCATTTTTCTAGTGTTTTGCTTACGTGCAAGTAAGGAATCAGCGGAAAATGGAGATGCACCATTTCCCCTGGTACCTGGGCATGTGCAATAGATTCAGGCAAAGCGCGAGGTTATATATGCTAGAGCAGCGTTGCAGGCTAGAGTGGAGGGTGCCTGGACAAAGACTGCAGACGGGCCCTCTCCTTTGTTGATACGCCCCTCTATGCCGCTGGCGTAGCATGGGATTTTGCACTCCACATGCCAGAAGAGTGAGTAAAGGCATATTCACCCATGCATGATTCTGTAATTTGTTTGTCACTATCTGCATTCTAGCATGCGGCATTGGATCACCTGTGATACCATCAGCTGACTGCGTGACCCATAGGGTCATGCAAGCTGGCCACCGCAGCTCCATCTAAGAGGCCAGGAAATCTCCATCTTCCGATGGAGATTATGGCCTCGACACTCGCCCAAAATGGAGGCAACATCCTTGTTTTGGAAAATGGCTGCAGAATTTCAATCTACTGATGCCTGCAGTCATTATTATTATTATTATTATTACATTTTATTTATAAGGCGCCACAAGTGTTTTGCAGCGCCGTACAAAGGCCAGTACAGGGAGACAAAACTTAACATTACAGTAAATAAATAACAAACATAGAGTACAAGTAACAAAGAGCACCACAATTCTTAAAACATAATACAGCTTAGATGTAAGTAGCGAGTGAGTGATCAGCGCACTTCTAGGAGCTGGTGGCCATAGATAGAGATGAGCCTTTACCAGCAGGAGAAAAAGCGGGTAAAAATGGTTGCTGAGTAGGTTAGGGCTGTGAGTGAAATGTGTCGAGAAGAGGGTTTTGACAACATGAGGAAAGAGGGTCTTGATCTGAGGAGCTAACAATCTAGTAGGAAGGGGTGACAGACAGATGACATGAGGTGCAAGCAGGCCGGAGGTAGCCTGACGGCAGGGTGTCATAGTGCGGGTCCAGCGAACAAGCAAAGTACCAAACATCAGTATTTTGCATCATGTGCCTCAGAATTAGGCCCACTGTGTACCATACTTGTTGACATCCTGGCAGTCCCCTAAGGTAGAGGCAGCCTGGTAATATGTCTGGAAGGAAGGCATGGCTCAGCAAGGTAGTCAGCTCAGGCGCCATGGTGCATTGCATTGATCTCGTAGACATGGCTCTGTCCTCTGCTTTACATAGCCTCAATTCATGGCACTGAAAAGTGGGCGCAGAATTATCTATGTGTACAGTACTGTGCATTCAATCTGCTGTTCTAGATGTTCCTTACATGCCATCCACTATGCCAGTTTCTCCCAACATGCCATCTGATGTTCAGGCCATAAAAAGCAACTCCTAATGCCTCCAGGTACTATTATTGTGCCCTCCCTATATATTAAATATAGCAATTTGCGAGTTGTTTAAGTTTGAAATTGCTCATCTTTGTTCTATAGCAAAGCCAACATGCATTGTTAGAAACTTGAATATTCAGTTTGGGAGAGTACTAGTTTAAAACTAGAATAATGAAAACATCTTAGAAATAAATGAGAACACAATCTTTTTTCTTTCCCCTTTACAGCCCTTGCTTCTTTAATTGAACACTGCAGTGATGGTAATGAGTGCAGTGCTTATAATGGTTTCAGAAAGGCTGTCATGGAACTGTTTAAGCTCACCATTGGCTTAGGGGACCTGGAGTTGCAGCAAGACTCAAAATATCCAGTCCTATTTATGATTCTTCTGATTATTTATGTCATACTAACTTTTGTGCTTCTTCTAAACATGCTTATTGCATTAATGGGAGAAACCGTGGATAACATAAGTAAGCAAAGCAAGAACATTTGGAAACTTCAGGTGTGTACTGTCTGTAAAACGTAATTTGTTGTATTCCGAGCAAAGCATTATGGAACTGATTGGGATCACCTTGCACTTTGACAAAACTATGTAAATTTGAAATGTGTACAGAGATTTAGGCCTTCATGTAATGAAGTCCAACTAGTTCAGGGGCTGTGCGGGATGTATTTTAAAGGGGGAATCATGTACAAAGCTATCCCCATGCCATCCACATGATTGCTGCTTTAAAAAAAACTTACCAGTTCAGCCGACATCCCACACGGCCACCAAACTCAGACTTTATTACATCCTGGACTTACCCCTCACCTCACCCTCCCACTGTCTCTCATCTCTATCCCCTTCAACTCCCCCATTTTCATTTCTCTCATTTGGCACCTTCACACACACACACACACACACACACACACACACACACGCACACACACACCCCTGCCTCTCATGGCCTTCCCCCTAGTCCCCCATTTTCCTCTTTCTCACTGCTGCCCTCACCCCCTCCTCTCTTCCCCATTAGTCTCTCTCATCTCTGTCCCCAATCATCCCCTGAGGCACAGGGTGGACAGTTAGAACAGGAGTGTTCCCTCTTATCAGCACCTGGTGGACTCCATGCCCTTACTCCCACCCACCTGCAGGGGAAGGGAAGGTCTGTGGATGTGGGGGTTCTGGCATCAGGTGCTGACAGGTAGGAGCATTCCTGTCATAACAGCGCTAGTAGGTATAAAGTGCTATTAGGAGACATCATAAGTCAGTGTCTGGAAGTATACTAGCTCGTGAGAGCTGGGAGGGGAGGAAGGGGGTGGGCTTCCCTGCAGATAGACACATGGGGGAGGGGGGTGTACTAGGGTGTGAGAATCAGAAAGTGAGAGATTTTTTTAAAGTGGCAATCACTTACATGGCAAAACCAGGTTGACTTTGCCATCTAAATGATTGCCACTTTAAAGAAAAACAACAGGAAAATCCTCCCAAAATATCTCACTTTCTGATTCTCATACCCTATTACATTCCCCCCATAGTCTCTGTTATTATATAATTGATGGTGTATTCTGTTAGGAATTTATTTTCTTTTTCAAGAAATAACTCTAGGTATATAGGTAGATATTCTCCCCACATAGGAGTCTATTCATTATCACTAATGGGGCCAGTGTTCAGGAATGTTTTATGTAATGAGCCCATTTATTATTAGAGGCCCTATATAGCCTCCTAATCAGCAAACTCCGAAAACTGAAAGTGTTCTCCCGAGAATCAACTCCATCTTCATGTGGTAGTGATAACCAGAGCCACGCTTTTGGGGTTTTTAAGATTGGCCTGAGCAGATCCCTCCACTGCCACAACTCAACCGCAGGTCATGCATGAGCAGAAGGGCTGCACAGTTTGGTAATTAACATTTGTAACACCCACCTTCAGTGTCCAGTGGTCTGAGAAGGTCCAAACAATCGTAACAGGTGTGCGTAACATCAGTGGTACTATAGCATTTCCATAGGAAATTAAGTTATTGCTCCTACACATAAAACACAACCATATAATTACAAATCCTTAAAAAAGCATTCCTTTGAACAAATTACACAGTTGAGTCAATATAATTTCACTCTGCCCTAGATACTGCAGGTTTCACATGTTGTAACCTAAATCAAGCTGCTTTGCAGGGCAGGACGGCCTATCTGGCACTTCTGGCATATGCCAAAAGGGCTGATGGGCCGTTCCGGTCTTACAGAGAACCGGGAAGGCCACGCACAGCGCAGCCTCCAGCTCTCTGGTGTAGCCGTCCCCGCGAGTCCTTGCCCCCCAGACTCATGGCACGGCCCCATGCGTCATGTCCGCACCCACCCCACCCCCCCCGTGACGTGTGCGCGCCGAATGCCCGGGCAAATGCAGAGCCCCAGTCCGTCCCTTTGATATGAAACTTACAGTAAAAGGCAGGCCTTCTCCTGCGTTGCAATTTTTTCAAATATATATATGTGTGTGTGTGTGTGTGTGTGTGTGTGTGTGTGTGTGTGTGTGTGTATACATATATATATATATATATATTGTCAATGAGTAAATCAGTGCGCTTGTCCACATTATGCAAAGTTCCTTACTGTAAAAGTGCAATCTACAGTCACAAATAAATTCGGTCAAATGACCAATCCAATAAATGATTTCTTCCAAAATTTGTGTTTGGTTTAATTGCCAAACAGTCCACACTTTCCCCGTTTTAACGGGTGGCTGCTCAGTTCTTCAAAAATTACCACTAGGTATGCGTAGCCCAAAGGGGAATCTGGAAATAGAGGAAGAAACAACAGAGCGCCTATAGTGTAGTATCCTTTAAATTAGTTTTTGTCACACGCAAGAATAATACTGCGTACCAGATTATGGCTTGACTCAATGCTTATCGATCCCCTGGTCTTTTTAGTCCACGTCTCTGTCGAAATCTAGATAGAGTCAGGAGACAGGGAATCGCTTTATAGCGTAGTCTTATTTTCAAAAGATAGTGTCAAATTTTTACGTCTCACATTAAATTACATGCGTACCAGATAAAGTATTCATTTGTGCATGTCAGTATAAATACTTGTATCCTGGTCCTCATCAGCGGGTGGTAGTCATATGGAAACCTTTGGATATATAGCAATGCTCCAATCAGTATTTCATATAACAAAAGTTCAAATTTATTTAAGTATACAAAAATATAAAAAATATATATATATAGCTTAGCTTAAATGACATGAATGTCGGCAAAGGTAGGTCGGCAAGTCGGTAGTTCAGGTTCTCAACGCGTTTCGCCCAGCTTAGGGCTTCATCAAGAGATTGCATCATGCTGTAGTGAGGTCTTATTTATACCCACATCGATTAGTCCTTAATTATGCAAATTACTTCCGGTTTGCGTCATCGGCGAAACCGGAAGTAGTATAATACTTAATAAGTTTAAAGATATGGTGCCTTAGATGAGTGGTGGTGATTGTCTGTTAACCACAGTGTCTTTTCTAATTTGGTTTGTTACACAGACCCACTGTTATCTACTCACAGTGGTCTGTTTACATTTAGCGCTGCTCGGCGCCTAACTTCCGGCGGAAGTGCGTCGCTGCCGGAAGTAGCGTGTCTCCCACGGCCGCATCAACACTGATACTGCTCAGCAAAAGTGTGTATAGTGGATCGTGGAGAGGTGCTTCCCTAACCACATGGCTAATTTACATACATAAACAAAGCACGTGCATGTATATTACCGGCTAGTAAGCTACAGAACATTTGAGGCGACCAACCAACAGTATAGAAAATATAACTACAGATGTATATACATATAAATATATATAAATATTAACATAAATATACATTGATATAAATAATAAAAAAAATACATGAATAATGGGAATAATGGACTGCTTTTAAAAATACGTGGAGAATGAAAATAAGTACATATATATATAGCACATACGGCTTAATGTAATAACATATCCCAAGCGAGTTTATATAGTAGTGGGGACATATTTAAAATGGGGGAGGGTTACAATGAATCTGTAACTGATCACATACATTAATATACTGATGCAAGCGATACCCAGAAATTATGAATGGGTTTTAAAATAGAATAAAAAATAGAATAAAAATCAGCACATATATAGCCAGACAGCGAGTGCATTAAAAACAGTAGGTTATGAATCATCGTGAACAGTGTCCCAGAATTTATAGAGATTCATTCTATCCATAAATGAGAGGCGATTGAAAAAAGGAGGAAAAGCATATTTGTTTGCAGGTGGTGGTTACTCATAAAAATGGTGCTATTTCGTAACCCTCATTGTGGCCATAGGGAGACATGGTGTTCAAAGTAAAAATCCAATACATCTCACGTTGTGAGAGTTTTTTTAAAAGGTCGCCACCCCTTGGGCCCAATTTAACATGTTCGAGTGCTTTATAGGTTAAAGTATCTGTATTTGAGCTGTGGGCCGTAGCAAAATGTCTGGAGAGCGGATGGCTCTCTACTTTATTTTTGACGTTCCTCACGTGCTCTTGGATCCGCAATTTTAATGGTCTCTTTGTCTTCCCTATATATTTCAGATGACATCCGCACTCGATCATATATATCACCGACGGTGTGTTGCAGTTGATGAAGTCGTTAATTTTAAATTCTTTCGTGTTGTCACTATTGTAGAACATCCTCCGATTCGGATGGACAAATTTGCACATATTACAGTGCCCACATTTGTACATACCAGTACATTTCGGGAGGCCTGTGGGAATATTGCGTGTGCCCCTGAGCATGCTTGGTGCTAGAATCTCTTTCAGATTTTGTGCCTTTTTGAATATAATTTCTGGACGTGCAGGGAGCAGTTCTTTAAGGATTGGGTCCATCTTTAGAATGTGCCAGTGTTTAGAGAGCACCTTTCTGATTTTTGTTTCCTCGCTGTTATATTGTGTGATAAATGGAGCACACATTTTCTTCTTGTCTCCCTCCATTTTTTCTTTTGGTTTGAGTATTTCTTCTCTGTTTAAATTGCCACCTCTTTCTACTGCTTCATTGATGATGTGATCCGGATAGCCTCTTTCTTTAAAGCGTTTGGCATAGATTAGAGACTGTTCCGTGAAGGTCTCTGGAGTACTACAATTTCTTCTAATCCTATGCATCTGTGAAAAGGGAATGTTATTTTTCCAATTATGAGTATGACCACTTCTATAGTGTAGGTAACTATTCGTATCCACTGGTTTGATGAAATTCTTTGTAATTATCTTGTCCTCATCATGTGATAGAATTAAATCCAGGAATTCTACTTCAGTTTTGCTGGTAGTGCAAGTAAATTTTAAATTAAAATCATTATTTTGAATCTGTTTCATAAATTCATTAAAATCCTCCACATCTCCGTTCCAGATTAAAATAATATCATCAATATAGCGTTTGTAAAAACAAATATTGCTCTTAAAATGACAATTTCCGTAAATGAATTCCTTCTCCCACATCCCCATTAAAATATTCGCATAACTTGGTGCGAAAACTGTACCCATAGCTGTGCCACAGGTCTGAAGGTAAAATGTGTCCATGAATTTGAAATAATTATGTGTTAAAATGAATTCGATAAGGGTACAAATGAAATCACAATGTTCCTTTGTTATATTTGTATCTGTATCCAGAATCTCACGGCAGGCTGCAAGACCTTTTTAATGGGTGATGCTGGTATAGAGTGATTGTACGTCAATCGTGGTCCAAAGGAACTTCTCTTCCCATTTAAAGTTTTTTAAAAGGTTTAAAACACTTGCTGTGTCCTTTAAAAAGGAAGGTAGATTCTGGACATGTGGTTTTAAAAACACATCCACATATTCAGATAAGTGTGCTGTTAGTGAATCTATTCCTGCTATAATGGGCCTGCCAGGTGGTGATGTCAGGCTCTTATGGATCTTGGGGAGGTGATACATAATAGGAATAATCGGATTATTGTTCAGGAGGTATTGGTATTCATCCTTCGAGATGATGCTTTTGTAGAGTGCTGGAGTCAATGCTTTCCTTAGTTCCTCGATGTATTCCTCCGTGGGGTATTTTGGTTGTGGTTTGTATGAGGATGTGTCACTTAATAACCGTTGTGCTTCTTTAATGTATATTTCCTTATCCTGTATTACCAATCCGGCCCCTTTGTCAGCCGGTCTCAATACAATGGTTTCATTTTCCTTCAGTTCTTTTATGTGAATACTTTAATGGGGATGTGGGAGAAGGAATTCTTTTACGGAAATTGTCATTTTAAGAGCAATATTTGTTTTTACAAACGCTATATTGATGATATTATTTTAATATGGAATGGAGATGTGGAGGATTTTAATGAATTTATGAAACAGATTCAAAATAATGATTTTAATTTAAAATTTACTTGCACTACCAGAAAAACTGAAGTAGAATTCCTGGATTTAATTTTATCACATGATGGGGACAAGATAATTACAAAGAATTTCATCAAACCAGTGGATACGAATAGTTACCAACACTATAGAAGTGGTCATACTCATAATTGGAAAAATAACATTCCCTTTTCACAGATGCATAGGATTAGAAGAAATTGTAGTACTCCAGAGACCTTCACGGAACAGTCTCTAATCAATGCCAAACGCTTTAAAGAAAGAGGCTATCCGGATCACATCATCAATGAAGCAGTAGAAAGAGGTGGCAATTTAAACAGAGAAGAAATACTCAAACCAAAAGAAAAAATGGAGGGAGACAAGAAGAAAATGTGTGCTCCATTTATCACACAATATAACAGCGAGGAAACAAAAATCAGAAAGGTGCTCTCTAAACACTGGCACATTCTAAAGATGGACCCAATCCTTAAAGAACTGCTCCCTGCACGTCCAGAAATTATATTCAAAAAGGCACAAAATCTGAAAGAGATTCTAGCACCAAGCATGCTCAGGGGCACACGCAATATTCCCACAGGCCTCCCGAAATGTACTGGTATGTACAAATGTGGGCACTTTAATATGTGCAAATTTGTCCATCCGAATCGGAGGATGTTCTACAACAGTGACAACACGAAAGAATTTAAAATTAACGACTTCATCAACTGCAACACACCGTCGGTGATATATATGATCGAGTGCGGATGTCATCTGAAATATATAGGGAAGACAAAGAGACCATTAAAATTGCGGATCCAAGAGCACGTGAGGAACGTCAAAAATAAAGTAGAGAGCCATCCGCTCTCCAGACATTTTGCTACGGCCCACAGCTCAAATACAGATACTTTAACCTATAAAGCACTCGAACATGTTAAATTGGGCCCAAGGGGTGGCGACTAGAGATGTGCACTTGAAATTTTTCGGGTTTTGTGTTTTGGTTTTGGGTTCGGTTCCGCGGCCGTGTTTTGGGTTCGACCGCGTTTTGGCAAAACCTCACCGAATTTTTTTTGTCGGATTCGGGTGTGTTTTGGATTCGGGTGTTTGTTTCAAAAAACACTAAAAAACAGCTTAAATCACAGAATTTGGGGGTCATTTTGATCCCAAAGTATTATTAACCTCAAAAACCATAATTTCCACTCATTTTCAGTCTATTCTGAACACCTCACACCTCACAATATTATTTTTAGTTTTAAAATTTGCACCGAGGTCGCTGGATGACTAAGCTAAGCGACCCTAGTAGCCGACACAAACACCTGGCCCATCTAGGAGTGGCACTGCAGTGTCACGCAGGATGGCCCTTCCAAAAAACACTCCCCAAACAGCACATGACGCAAAGAAAAAAAGAGGCGCAATGAGGTAGCTGTGTGAGTAAGCTAAGCGACCCTAGTGGCCGACACAAACACCTGGCCCATCTAGGAGTGGCACTGCAGTGTCACGCAGGATGGCCCTTCCAAAAAACACTCCCCAAACAGCACATGACGCAAAGAAAAAAAGAGGCGCAATGAGGTAGCTGTGTGAGTGAGATAAGCGACCCTAGTGGCCGACACAAACACCTGGCCCATCTAGGAGTGGCACTGCAGTGTCACGCAGGATGGCCCTTCCAAAAAACATTCCCCAAACAGCACATGACGCAAAGAAAAAAAGAGGCGCAATGAGGTAGCTGTGTGAGTAAGCTAAGCGACCCTAGTGGCCGACACAAACACCTGGCCCATCTAGGAGTGGCACTGCAGTGTCACGCAGGATGGCCCTTCCAAAAAACACTCCCCAAACAGCACATGACGCAAAGAAAAAAAGAGGCGCAATGAGGTAGCTGTGTGAGTAAGCTAAGCGACCCTAGTGGCCGACACAAACACCTGGCCCATCTAGGAGTGGCACTGCAGTGTCACGCAGGATGGCCCTTCCAAAAAACACTCCCCAAACAGCACATGACGCAAAGAAAAAAAGAGGCGCAATGAGGTAGCTGTGTGAGTAAGATAAGCGACCCTAGTGGCCGACACAAACACCTGGCCCATCTAGGAGTGGCACTGCAGTGTCACGCAGGATGGCCCTTCCAAAAAACACTCCCCAAACAGCACATGACGCAAAGAAAAAAAGAGGCGCAATGAGGTAGCTGTGTGAGTAAGCTAAGCGACCCTAGTGGCCGACACAAACACCTGGCCCATCTAGGAGTGGCACTGCAGTGTCACGCAGGATGGCCCTTCCAAAAAACACTCCCCAAACAGCACATGACGCAAAGAAAAAAAGAGGCGCAATGAGGTAGCTGTGTGAGTAAGATAAGCGACCCTAGTGGCCGACACAAACACCTGGCCCATCTAGGAGTGGCACTGCAGTGTCACGCAGGATGGCCCTTCCAAAAAACACTCCCCAAACAGCACATGACGCAAAGAAAAAAAGAGGCGCAATGAGGTAGCTGTGTGAGTAAGCTAAGCGACCCTAGTGGCCGACACAAACACCTGGCCCATCTAGGAGTGGCACTGCAGTGTCACGCAGGATGGCCCTTCCAAAAAACACTCCCCAAACAGCACATGATGCAAAGAAAAAAAGAGGCGCAATGAGGTAGCTGTGTGAGTAAGCTAAGCGACCCTAGTGGCCGACACAAACACCTGGCCCATCTAGGAGTGGCACTGCAGTGTCACGCAGGATGGCCCTTCCAAAAAACACTCCCCAAACAGCACATGACGCAAAGAAAAAAAGAGGCGCAATGAGGTAGCTGTGTGAGTAAGCTAAGCGACCCTAGTGGCCGACACAAACACCTGGCCCATCTAGGAGTGGCACTGCAGTGTCACGCAGGATGGCCCTTCCAAAAAACACTCCCCAAACAGCACATGACGCAAAGAAAAAAAGAGGCGCAATGAGGTAGCTGTGTGAGTAAGATAAGCGACCCTAGTGGCCGACACAAACACCTGGCCCATCTAGGAGTGGCACTGCAGTGTCACGCAGGATGGCCCTTCAAAAAAATACTCCCCAAACAGCACATGACGCAAAGAAAAATTAAAGAAAAAAGAGGTGCAAGATGGAATTGTCCTTGGGCCCTCGCACCCACCCTTATGTTGTATAAACAGGACATGCACACTTTAACCAACCCATCATTTCAGTGACAGGGTCTGCCACACGACTGTGACTGAAATGACGGGTTGGTTTGGACCCCCACCAAAAAAGAAGCAATTAATCTCTCCTTGCACAAACTGGCTCTACAGAGGCAAGATGTCCACCTCATCATCATCCTCCGATATATCACCGTGTACATCCCCCTCCTCACAGATTATCAATTCGTCCCCACTGGAATCCACCATCTCAGCTCCCTGTGTACTTTGTGGAGGCAATTGCTGCTGGTCAATGTCTCCACGGAGGAATTGATTATAATTCATTTTAATGAACATCATCTTCTCCACATTTTCTGGAAGTAACCTCGTACGCCGATTGCTGACAAGATGAGCGGCGGCACTAAACACTCTTTCGGAGTACACACTTGTGGGAGGGCAACTTAGGTAGAATAAAGCCAGTTTGTGCAAGGGCCTCCAAATTGCCTCTTTTTCCTGCCAGTATAAGTACGGACTGTCTGACGTGCCTACTTGGATGCGGTCACTCATATAATCCTCCACCATTCTTTCAATGGGGAGAGAATCATATGCAGTGACAGTAGACGACATGTCCGTAATCGTTGTCAGGTCCTTCCGTCCGGACCAGATGTCAGCATCAGCAGTCGCTCCAGACTGCCCTGCATCACCGCCAGCGGGTGGGCTCGGAATTCTGAGCCTTTTCCTCGCACCCCCAGTTGCGGGAGAATGTGAAGGAGGAGATGTTGACAGGTCGCGTTCCGCTTGACATGACAATTTTGTCACCAGCAGTTCTTTGAACCCCAGCAGACTTGTGTCTGCCGGAAAGAGAGATCCAAGGTAGGTTTTAAATCTAGGATCGAGCACGGTGGCCAAAATGTAGTGATCTGATTTCAACAGATTGACCACCCGTGAATCCTTGTTAAGCGAATTAAGGGTTCCATCCACAAGTCCCACATGCCTAGCGGAATCGCTCCGTGTTAGCTCCTCCTTCAATGTCTCCAGCTTCTTCTGCAAAAGCCTGATGAGGGGAATGACCTGACTCAGACTGGCAGTGTCTGAACTGACTTCACGTGTGGCAAGTTCAAAGGGCAGCAGAACCTTGCACAACATTGAAATCATTCTCCACTGCGCTTGAGACAGGTGCATTCAACCTCCTATATCGTGCTCAATTGTATAGGCTTGAATGGCCTTTTGCTGCTCCTCCAACCTCTGAAGCATATATAGGGTTGAATTCCACCTCGTTACCACTTCTTGCTTCAGATGATGGCAGGGCAGGTTCAGGCGTTTTTGGTGTTGCTCCAGTCTTCTGTACGTGGTGCCTGTACGCCGAAAGTGTCCCGCAATTCTTCTGGCCACCGACAGCATCTCTTGCATGCCCCTGTCGTTTTTTAAAAAATTCTGCACCACCAAATTCAAGGTATGTGCAAAACATGGGACGTGCTGGAATTTGCCCATATTTAATGCACACACAATATTGCTGGCGTTGTCCGATGCCACAAATCCACAGGAGAGTCCAATTGGGGTAAGCCATTCCGCGATGATCTTCCTCAGTTGCCGTAAGAGGTTTTCAGCTGTGTGCGTATTCTGGAAACCGGTGATACAAAGCGTAGCCTGCCTAGGAAAGAGTTGGCGTTTGCGAGATGCTGCTACTGGTGCCGCCGCTGCTGTTCTTGTGGCGGGAGTCCATACATCTACCCAGTGGGCTGTCACAGTCATATAGTCCTGACCCTGCCCTGCTCCACTTGTCCACATGTCCGTGGTTAAGTGGACATTGGGTACAACTGCATTTTTTAGGACACTGGTGAGTCTTTTTCTGACGTCCGTGTACATTCTCGGTATCGCCTGCCTAGAGAAGTGGAACCTAGATGGTATTTGGTAACGGGGGCACACTACCTCAAGAAATTGTCTAGTTCCCTGTGAACTAACGGCGGATACCGGACGCACGTCTAACACCAACATAGTTGTCAAGGCCTCAGTTATCCGCTTTGCAAAAGGATGACTGCTGTGATATTTCATCTTCCTCGCAAAGGACTGTTGGACAGTCAATTGCTTGGTGGAAGTAGTAAAAGTGGGCTTACGACTTCCCCTCTGGGATGACCATCGACTCCCAGCAGCAACAACAGCAGCGCCAGCAGCAGTAGGCGTTACACGCAAGGATGCATTGGAGGAATCCCAGGCAGGAGAGGACTCGTCAGAATTGCCAGTGACATGGCCTGCAGGACTATTGGCATTCCTGGGGAAGGAGGAAATTGACACTGAGGGAGTTGGTGGGGTGGTTTGCGTGAGCTTGGTTACAAGAGGAAGGGATTTACTGGTCAGTGGACTGCTTCCGCTGTCGCCCAAAGTCTTTGAACTTGTCACTGACTTATTATGAATGCGCTGCAGGTGACGTATAAGGGAGGATGTTCCGAGGTGGTTAACGTCCTTACCCCTACTTATTACAGCTTGACAAAGGCAACACACGGCTTGACAAATGTTGTCCGCATTTCTGTTGAAATACTTCCACACCGAAGAGCTGATTTTTTTGGTATTTTCACCAGGCATGTCAATGGCCATATTCCTCCCACGGACAACAGGTGTCTCCCCGGGTGCCTGACTTAAACAAACCACCTCACCATCAGAATCCTCCTTGTCAATTTCCTCCCCAGCGCCAGCAACACCCATATCCTCCTCATCCTGGTGTACTTCAACACTGACATCTTCAATCTGACTATCAGGAACTGGACTGCGGGTGCGCCTTCCAGCACTTGCAGGGGGCGTGCAAATGGTGGAAGGCGCATGCTCTTCACGTCCAGTGTTGGGAAGGTCAGGCATCGCAACCGACACAATTGGACTCTCCTTGTGGATTTGGGATTTCGAAGAACGCACAGTTCTTTGCGGTGCTTTTGCCAGCTTGAGTCTTTTCATTTTTCTAGCGAGAGGCTGAGTGCTTCCATCCTCATGTGAAGCTGAACCACTAGCCATGAACATAGGCCAGGGCCTCAGCCGTTCCTTGCCACTCCGTGTGGTAAATGGCATATTGGCAAGTTTACGCTTCTCCTCCGACAATTTTATTTTAGATTTTTGAGTCCTTTTTTTACTGATATTTGGTGTTTTGGATTTTACATGCTCTGTACTATGACATTGGGCATCGGCCTTGACAGACGACGTTGCTGGCATTTCATCGTCTCGGCCATGACTAGTGGCAGCAGCTTCAGCACGAGGTGGAAGTCGATCTTGATCTTTCCCTAATTTTGGAACCTCAACATTTTTGTTCTCCATATTTTAATAGGCACAACTAAAAGGCACCTCAGGTAAACAATGGAGATGGATGGATACTAGTATACTTATGGATGGACGAGTGACTGCCGACACAGAGGTAGCTGCAGCCGTGGACTACCGTACTGTGTCTGCTGCTAATATAGACTGGATGATAATGAGATAAAATTAAAATATATATATATATATATATATATCACACTAGTACTGCAGCCGGACAGGTATATATTATGTAATGACGGACCTGCTGGACACTGTCTGTCAGACTCAGCACTGCAGACTCCTAAAGTAAGCTACTAGTATCAAGAAGATAGAAAAAAAAAAACCACGGGTAGGTGGTATACAATTATGGATGGACGAGCGACTGCCGACACAGAGGTAGCTACAGCCGTGGACTACCGTACTGTGTCTGCTGCTAATATAGACTGGATGATAATGAGATAAAATTAATATATATATATATATCACACTAGTACTGCAGCCGGACAGGTATATATTATGTAATGACGGACCTGCTGGACACTGTCTGTCAGACTCAGCACTGCAGACTCCTAAAGTAAGCTACTAGTATCAAGAAGATAGAAAAAAAAAACCACGGGTAGGTGGTATACAATTATGGATGGACGAGCGACTGCCGACACAGAGGTAGCTACAGCCGTGGACTACCGTACTGTGTCTGCTGCTAATATAGACTGGATGATAATGAGATAAAATTAAAATATATATATATATCACACTAGTACTGCAGCCGGACAGGTATATATTATGTAATGACGGACCTGCTGGACACTGTCTGTCAGACTCAGCACTGCAGACTCCTAAAGTGAGCTACTAGTATCAAGAAGATAGAAAGAAAAAAAAAACCACGGGTAGGTGGTATACAATTATGGATTGACGAGCGACTGCCGACACAGAGGTAGCTACAGCCGTGGACTACCGTACTGTGTCTGCTGCTAATATAGACTGGATGATAATGAGATAAAATTAAAATATATATATATATATCACACTAGTACTGCAGCCGGACAGGTATATATATTATGTAATGATGGACCTGCTGGACACTGTCTGTCAGACTCAGCACTGCAGACTCCTAAAGTAAGCTACTAGTATCAAGAAGATAGAAAAAAAAAAACCACGGGTAGGTGGTATACAATTATGGATGGACGAGCGACTGCCGACACAGAGGTAGCTACAGCCGTGGACTACCGTACTGTGTCTGCTGCTAATATAGACTGGATGATAATGAGATAAAATTAAAATATATATATATATCACACTAGTACTGCAGCCGGACAGGTATATATTATGTAATGACGGACCTGCTGGACACTGTCTGCAGAATGCGTTTATAAAAACACCACACGACGAGTGTTTAACTTTTTCAGGCAGACAATCACAATATACTGGTGGTCAGCAGACAATCACAATACTGGTGGTCAGTGGTCACTGGTCAGTCACACTGGCAGTGGCACTCTGGCAGCAAAAGTGTGCACT
Organism: Pseudophryne corroboree; assembly: GCF_028390025.1. Lineage (NCBI taxonomy): Eukaryota > Metazoa > Chordata > Amphibia > Anura > Myobatrachidae > Pseudophryne > Pseudophryne corroboree. The sequence continues at coordinate 856,253,192 of NC_086445.1, read as the reverse complement.
GTACTTAAGTGCAGTCAGATAATGATATACAGTATATGATGCAGCACACTGGGCTGAGCACAGATATGGTATGTGTGACTGTGTCACACTGTGTATCGTTTTTTTTCAGGCAGAGAACGGATTAATTAAACTGGTGGCACTGGTCACTGGTCACACTATCAGCAGCAAGTAGTACTCCTCCTATATGCTCCCCAAAATTTGTGTCTCTCTCTAGTACTCTAGTCACTCTAAACGGAGAGGACGCCAGCCACGTCCTCTGTGAAAATGGCGGCGACGCGCGGCTCCTTATATAGAATCCGAGTCTCGCGATAGAATCCGAGCCTCGCGAGAATCCGACAGCGGGATGATGACGTTCGGGCGCGCTCGGGTTAACCGAGCAAGGCGGGAAGATCCGAGTCGCTCGGCCCCGTGTAAAAAAAACTGAAGTTCGGGCGGGTTCGGATTCCGAGGAACCGAACCCGCTCATCTCTAGTGGCGACCTTTTAAAAAAACTCTCACAACGTGAGATGTATTGGATTTTTACTTTGAACACCATGTCTCCCTATGGCCACAATGAGGGTTACGAACGAAATAGCACCATTTTTATGAGTACCCACCACCTGCAAACAAATATGCTTTTCCTCCTTTTTTCAATCGCCTCTCATTTATGGATAGAATGAATCTCTATAAATTCTGGGACACTGTTCACGATGATTCATAACCTACTGTTTTTAATGCACTCGCTGTCTGGCTATATATGTGCTGATTTCTATTCTATTTTTTATTCTATTTTAAAACCCATTCATAATTTCTGGGTATCGCTTGCATCAGTATATTAATGTATGTGATCAGTTACAGATTCATTGTAACCCTCCCCCATTTTAAAAATGTCCCCACTACTATATAAACTCGCTTGGGATATGTTATTACATTAAGCCGTATGTGCTATATATATATATGTACTTATTTTCATTCTCCACATATTTTTAAAAGCAGTCCATTATTCATGTATTTTTTTATTATTTATATCAATGTATATTTATGTTAATATTTATATATATATTTATATGTATATACATCTGTAGTTATACTTTCTATACTGTTGGTTGGTCGCCTCAAATGTTCTGTAGCTTACTAGCCGGTAATATACATGCACGTGCTTTGTTTATGTATGTAAATTAGCCATTTGGTTAGGGAAGCACCTCTCCACGATCCACTATACACACTTTTGCTGAGCAGTATCAGTGTTGATGCGGCCGTGGGAGACACGCTACTTCCGGCAGCGACGCACTTCCGCCGGAAGTTAGGCGCCGAGCAGCGCTAAATGTAAACAGACCACTGTGAGTAGATAACAGTGGGTCTGTGTAACAAACCAAATTAGAAAAGACACTGTGGTTAACAGACAATCACCACCACTCATCTAAGGCACCATATCTTTAAACTTATTAAGTATTATACTACTTCCGGTTTCGCCGATGACGCAAACCGGAAGTAATTTGCATAATTAAGGACTAATCGATGTGGGTATAAATAAGACCTCACTACAGCATGATGCAATCTCCTGATGAAGCCCTAAGCTGGGCGAAACGCGTTGAGAACCTGAACTACCGACTTGCTGACCTACCTTTGCCGACATTCATGTCATTTAAGCTAAGCTATATATATATATTTTTTATATTTTTGTATACTTAAATAAATTTGAACTTTTGTTATATGAAATACTGATTGGAGCATTGCTATATTATCCAAAGGTTTCCATATGACTACCACCCTCTCATGAGGACCAGGATACAAGTATTTATACTGACATGCACAAATTAATACTTTATCTGGTACGCATGTAATTTAATGTGAGACGTAAAAATTTGACACTATCTTTTGAAAATAAGACTACGCTATAAAGCGATTCCCTGTCTCCTGACTCTATCTAGATTTCGACAGAGACGTGGACTAAAAAGACCAGGGGATCGATAAGCATTGAGTCAAGCCGTAATCTGGTACGCAGTATTATTCTTGCGTGTGACAAAAACGAATTTAAAGGATACTACACTATAGGCGCTCTGTTGTTTCTTCCTCTATTTCCATATATATATATATATATATATATATATATATAAAAACTCCAATGGCGGCACTCAGGATTAATAAATAACGACTCAGACCAACAACTTGGTAGGCAACGTTTTAGCGCTTGGCTTGATAAAAGCGCAGCCAAGCGCTGAAACGTTGCCTACCAAGCTATTGGTCTGAGTCGTTATTTATTAACCCTGAGTGCCGCCAATGGAGTTTGTATTACACGCATACTGACGGCTGATGTTGACGAGGGCACCAGGCACAGCAAGTTGCAGTTTCCTATGAGTGCCAGAGCTGGGAGTTTATATATATATATATATATATATATAATGTATTTCTGTGAGGACAATAATTTTTTGGGCCAGATGCAATCCTTAGTTATAGCTGCAAATTATGTAATCAGACTCATTCCACCCCCAAATTGGCGCAGTATGTCAATCATGCTGATGCTTTGGTGCACTAAAAGTGATATTGCAGACAGAGAATGAGACATGCACAGTACAGATCCCACATGATCTGATAGTTTAGAATGAGTGACGTGAATACTTGTCTACACGGGCGTATCTAGAGAAGAGGGGACCCGTGTGCAGTCTCCATGTGTGGGCCCCCTCCTCTCCTGTCCCGTAGCCGGCAGTGGCGGCACTGTTAGCACTCTGAGTGAGCACTAGAGACTCTGGCACGGTGACAGAGTCTACAGCGCATGTGCAGGTCTCCGAAAAAATGGCGTGGTGGCCAGAAAGGTAAGAATAGGAGAAATTGGTGCAGTGTGTGCGGTGTAGGTCCCCTCTGGACCCAGATGCCCGTGTGCACCGCACACACTGCACCCATTATAGATACACCACTGCTTGTATAGTTAAACAGTTGGGAAGAATAGCATGCATCACTCTTTGACACCAATGGCAATCAATAATAATCTCTTTACAGCTAATGTTTACTTTAAAATCATTTATGTCACTTTCATGTCAGATGATAAAGATTATGGGATAATCTAAGCCATGGAGAGAGATAAAGTGGACAGAGATAATGTATGAACCAATCAGTTCCTAACTGCCATGTTGCAGGCTGGGTTTGAAAAATGACAGGAGCTGGTTGATTGATACTTTATGTCCATCCACTTTATCTTTCTACAAGGCTTAGTACATAGACCCTTATATACTTTACAAGAGTTCGCACACACTGGAGGTATGAGCATCTACCTGCAGGCACACTGTGTTAAATTTCACATAAAATAATTACCTTATTACTTTAGTACTACCCCTTTCATTTAAATAAACGTAGTTTTTTCTCCTCCAAGGTGCAGCATGTAGGTGCAAAACAGATGCCTTTAAAAATGTAAGATGAGACCTGATCTGCGCCATCTCTGTTTGTGCAAATCCAAATGTGTTTACAGCATGCTTGCCTATTCTCCCGCAAGATTTTCAAGCAGTCCCCCGCTGTCACGGAAGAGTGGCCGGATGCTCTGCACCCCGACCATTTCCTAGTGAAGCGGGCAGGATGAGAAGAGTATACATGGAATATCAGTGCTGTATGAAGGGGCTAAATGATGCAGCCCGCCACTTACCTCGCACATACTAATTGTATATGTACTTACATATGCGTTTAGAATCGCAAAGGACAGCATGCGCAGAGGGATGCGGGTGATGCTGGGAGGTATCCGATTGGATCCCTCTCAGGGAACATCATAAAAAGAAGCAGATAGGCTTCTATTGGTTAATGCCACACAAAAATGGTTTTACCCATCAGGTCCAAGCTCTGGATTGCATCACACCCTGGAGCTTAGTACATATGAAAATGTGGTAAAAATTCATAAAACAGGATTTACAGGGGTTTTAACGCATTTTAGGCTCTAGTACATCCAAGAAGATGTTGGGAAAAGCCTCTACATTTATTAGTAAGTTTGTCCTGCTTATGGAAATATATCTAATAAAGAATCAGTCTTCACCTATCTTTTGATTCACAAAATAAAATAAAACTTTTATTTTTATTCAGAGAGCTAGAACTATACTAACATTCGAAAAAAGTTTGCCAGTCTGCATAAGGGATATGTTTAAACTTGGTGAGACATACAAAGTTTCAGAAAATGACAAAAGGATATGTTTAAGGTAATGCAACAGTACCATCACTAGACAAATTAAAATACATTTCATTTAAAATCAGTACAATATACCAACAATGCCTTTATATTTTTACAATTTGCAGAATAAATGAAGTTAAATGGACTAAATGGCACAATGAAGTCACCACGATACATGAAGAGTCGGGACTCACAAAGTTACACGGTGTGTATAAACAAAATAGAGCTGCCCATACATCTAAATATTTATTGTCCGATCTGGCTGGTTGGAATGAAAATCTAATAATATATGGGAGAAAATTACAATTAACCATTTGCTCCAAAATACCGGAAAACTGACAAAAACGGTTGTTCAGAGAAATTGGTTAAATCAAATGGATTTAACCAGTTCGTCTGATTGACCATTTTTGTCTGTTTTTCAGTATTTGGGAGCAATTGTCATTTTGCTCCCATACATTACCAGATTTTCGTTCCAACCAGCTAGCTTGGACAATAAATGTTTAGGTGTATGGCCAGCTTAAGACTTCTGGATGTAATGTACTTTATCAGGTTGGAAGTTTAGAAATTTCCACCTGCCATCCTAACACTATAACATAATGATTATAATAATGATATGGGGGGTAATTCTGAGTTGATCGCAGCAGAAAGTTTGTTAGCAATTGGGCAAAACCATGTACACTGCAGGGGGGATGGGGGGGCAGATATAACATTTGCAGAGAGAGTTAGATTTGGGTGGGTTATTTTGTTTCTGTGCAGGGTAAATACTGGCTGCTTTATTTTTACACTGCAATTTAGATTTCAGTTTGAACACACCCCACCCAAATCTAACTCTCTCTGCACATGTTATATCTGTCCCCTCTGCAGTGCACATGGCGGGTCATTCCGAGTTGTTCGCTCGTTGCCGACTTTCGCTATATTGCGATTAGTCGCTTACTGCGAATGCGCAAGGTTCGCAGAGCGCATGCGCTTATTTATTTTTCACAAAAGTTAGGTATTTTACTCACGGCATAACAAGGTTTTTTCATCGTTCTGGTGATCGTACTGTGATTGACAGGAAGTGGGTGTTTCTGGGCGGAAACTTGCCATTTTCTGGGCGTGTGCGAAAAAACGCTGACGTTTCTGGGAAAAACGCGGGAGTGTCTGAAGAAACGGGGGAGTGTCTGGGCGAACACTGGGTGTGTTTGTGACGTCAAAGCAGGAATGAAACTGACTGAACTGATCGCAATGGCTGAGTAAGTCTGGAGCTACTCAGAAACTGCTAAGAAATTTCTATTCGCAATTCTGCTAATCTTTCGTTCGCAATTCTGCTATGCTAAGATTCACTCCCAGAGGGCGGCGGCTTAGCGTGTGCAATGCTGCTAAAAGCAGCTAGCGAGCGAACAACTCGGAATGAGGGCCATGGTTTTGCCCAACTGCTAACAAATTTGCTGCTGCGATCAACTCAGAATTAGGCCCATGGTATGAAAATTGTAAATAATACATTTAATACAGCAAAATTATATTTTATAAATATGTTCATTATGTAAAGCAGAAAAGGAAAAAAAAAATCTGAAATTCTGGTGTTTGACAGCAACAAATGCCAAGTCAGAATTGTAAAGCTGAGAATGCTATAGGAGGGTGATGGGAAATAATCACCAAATGTGCAAAAAAAATATTTTGCGGTTATACATCTGGGTTTTCCAGTCTTGTAATAGTTCTGCTCTTACGTTCTAAAAATACACACTGTCTTTCCATGGCTATTGCAATATTCATGGAAAACAGATACATACTGTACATTTTGCTTCTACAGTATGTGAGAAAATATGGTAACAGAAATTATAACATTGGCCCAAATGTATTAAGCCTTAACAAGAGATAAAGTGGAGATGGATAAAGAGTGATAAATAACCAGCCAATCAGCTTCCTAACTCCATGTCACAGGCTGTATTTGGAAAATTACAGTTGGAGCTGATTGGCTGGTCATGTATCTCTCGTTATCCGTCTCAACTTTACCTCTTGTTAATACATCTGCCCCATTGCTACAATTCTGTAAGCATATTGCTGAAACCTTTTCACATTTGAGGTCTGGTGTACAGTGGCCCTCATTCCGAGTTGTTCGCTCGGTAATTTTCTTCGCATCGCAGCGATTTTCCGCTAATTGCGCATGTGCAATGTCCGCACTGCGCCAAGTAAATTTGCTATGAAGATTGGTATTTTACTCACGGCATTACAAGGTTTTTTCTTCGTTCTGGAGATCGTAGTGTGATTGACAGGAAGTGGGTGTTTCTGGGCGGAAACTGGCCGTTTTATGGGAGTGTGTGAAAAAACGCTGCCGTTTCTGGGAAAAACGCGGGAGTGGCTGGAGAAACGGAGGAGTGTCTGGGCGAACGCTGGGTGTGTTTGTGACGTCAAACCAGGAACGACAAGCACTGAACTGATCGCACTGGAAGAGTAAGTCTCGAGCTACTCAGAAACTGCACAGAGAAGTCTTTTCGCAATATTGCGAATCTTTCGTTCGCAATTTTGATAAGCTAAGATTCACTCCCAGTAGGCGGTGGCTTAGCGTGTGCAAAGCTGCTAAAAGCAGCTTGCGAGCGAACAACTCGGAATGACCACCAGTATTCTGAGCATGTCTGAGCAATGTCTTTGTCCCTGAGAGTATCAAATGTAAGTATAAATATATAAAAACCCTATAATAATTATCAGTAGGCAGGACCTTGGCACAGCAGCTTCATGCATCCAGGCTGTGAGCAACCTCAGGAAAATCTGATGTTACAAGAGCAGTCTATGAGTGTGACATTGAGGAGCAAATGAAAGCTACTGCTGCGTAATCACTTGCCCAGGATTTCCCATTGAGGGCACATATTTAGGGTATATTTCATTATTGTGGAATGGGCACAATTGTGAGAGGGTGGAGATTGATTCCCGTACTATGCATTTTGCATCTTCCTATCAGTGGAGCAGATTGTTTCTAGGAACACTGGGGGTAATTCCAAGTTGATCGCAGCAGGATTTTTGTTAGCAATTGGGCAAAACCATGTGCACTGCAGGGGAGGCAGATATAACATGTGCAGAGAGAGTTAGATTTGGGTGTGGTGTGTTCAATCTGCAATCTAATTTGCAGTGTAAAAATAAAGCAGCCAGTATTTACCCTGCACAGAAATAAAATAACCCACCCAAATCTAACTCTTTCTGCACATGTTATATCTGCCTCCCCTGCAGTGCACATGGTTTTGCCCAATTGCTATCAAAAATCCTGCTGCGATCAACTTGGAATTACCCCCATTGTGGAGCTGATTCTGAGTTGTACATAAAATGCTGTAAGTGCAGGCAGCTGCAGAAGCCTGAATTACTACCTTATGTCAATGCAAGAATCCATAGGGCTAATGTGGGGGTTAGTGTGTCTGCCAGTGAATCATTGGTATCTGCACTTGCAACATCCCATTCCTAGGTGGAAGAGATCCACCATAATCAGGCTTCCCTTCCCATATGCACACTTCAGAATCGCAAGGAGCTTTAGATACAGGCCCGCGATACTCGTATAACACTCCCAGAAGTCAGGGTGGTTCTGTGCGCTCGCATTATTGTCTCCCAGTTGTCGCCCCAAACCTCCCAATTTCATGGACAGACATATCCAACCAGATAAAACTGAGAATAGAAGGGGCATATGCAAATATGCATATTCACATTTGCACAGTGGCGCGAACTGCTGGAGACAATGGAGTCAGTTACCTCCGGTGCCAGCCCCAAAGGGGGCACCTCATCTTCATTGACCCAGCTTCCATTATCCCCAAAGGTGCAGCTGCCGCTACCCCCGTCATTTGCCTCAGCACTCCTGCAGCTTTACTCTGGACTATGGCTGGCCATGCTTCCACAGTACTGGGTCATTTGACTGACATGTCAGGTGCTGTGATGCAGCTAGTGCAGCCCTTACGCCATGTCTGTCTGCCAGAGCTTATTTCTGGTGCATAATGTCAGACTGCGATGAGGAGCTTCCATTCTCAATCACTGGCTTCCTGTTCAGCAACTTTAATCAGGATGGGCAGCTGGAGAATAACTCGTGGTGGATAAGGTGATGGGTGTGCTGCTGTGTAGTGAGAGTGCTGTATGACTCTGTACGTACTGCTTAAGAGCAGAGCCAGATTAGTGGAGGACGGAAGTGGGAAGAGCAACGCAGTGTGAGTGATAATGGGAGAGACACTGTTGGGCTCAATGATCCCCTCCCACACTTCTTTGTTAGTATACACTACATGCAGCTCCACTCCTAGCACACACAGACAGGGACTGCTGCAACTTGTAGTCCTACGTCAGCTGGGTAACCATGCACACAGTCTTTACTCTGGTAGCTGATCTCATCTCTTTTACACTGCAGAAAGTTCTACTTTTACCACTTATTTTGCATTGTCAGTGTCATGGAGTGCATTTATTAACTGGAGTTAAAGGCATTTCTTTGACCGAACTATCTAAAGGAAGATCTCTGTTACAATTTGAAGTGGGAAAGGCAGGAGCATGCATATCCTCAGACATATGCAAAAGACTTGGATTGCCATGCATGGCTATGAAGTGGGTCATCATTAAAACTGCTCTCAGTATTGTATGGCAGTCACAAAATTGCTGCCAATATTGTCTGGTGATCACTAAAGTGCTCTCGGTATTGTCTGGCAGTCTCTAAAATGCTATCTGTATTGTATGTTGGTTATAAAGATCGCAAATGGAATGCACATGCGTTGTCAAAGATTTCACTATTTGCATGTGTCAAAAATGATCAGTCCAAAGTTTCTTGGACCTGCATCCATGAGCGAACTCGAGTGGTAACCGGTTAGTGGGAACTGGGCTATAACTGGACTGAAAGTACTAAGTCACACAATACAATTGATTTTTATAGGAATGTCATAAGAGGGAGTCACCAACATCTACCTTGCCTTGGGGCAACTGGGATGAAAGCACGCCACTGCATCTGTGTATGCATTCACTGTATGCAAACACAAAAATTTACATCTGTGAACAGAGGGCCTGATTCAGATTTGTTGAGATGTAACGTGCAGAGAGAGTTAGATTTGGGTAGGTTATATTGTTTCTGTGCAGGGTAATAACTGGCTGCTTTCTTTGTAGCCCACAAATGTTAAACAGCTTTATTTTTACACTGCAATGCAGCATGGTTTTGCCCAGCTGTGTGCTTTTTTGCTTTGCTAACAAACCTGAATTCAGGCCCATAGATCTATCCAACTCAGAATTGGGCCCTAATTCCAAAGTAAATAAAGCAACAAACACACAAAAATGCCACAAGTAAAAAAGGCTGCGCTGATATCCCCTCACTTTTATTACAAGTTTAAGCCATATATTAGGCTAATCCAAGTAGAATTATAAGCTGGATGAACAATTTGTTATAATACAAAGGGTGATTCAACAGCAGTAGGAGTTGGAACTTTGACATGTACACTTTTACACAGTTCACTTCTTTAGACTTTTCTACCCCTATGCACTTCTGTGGAGGCGTTTTCCAAGACAATAGAGTAGGCATGCTAATTGCTGAGTGCTGGGTAGATAATCTCGGCCTACAGACGCAGAACCAAACCAATTTGCACTGTGCATAAATGGATCATTGTTAAGGGTGGTACACACTAGGCAATTTTAGCCTAAAAAAGAGATGAACGATGCACGCTCCCACACGCAGTTCATCGATCACCAATATTGACCTGACATGCCACTCAACCCATCAATGTCGGGCTGAGCTGCATGTTCGGGAATTCCGGGCAGTGACGTCACTGAACGTTATCGTTGAACGATAATGTTCAGTGTGTACGCACTATATTGTTGAACGCTATATCGTTCAACGATATAGTCATTCACCGCGGACAATTCACCGTCGTGTACTGTGTACCCGCCTTTAATGAGATCCAGTGTAGTTAAAGACAACTTTATGCAACTAACTGCATGATATTCATTGATTTGCCCCTTATTAATAAAACAGGATCTTCTTGTATTCTGCATTTTAAATGAGAATTTCCTGCCAAGAATCTCTTAAAATCTCATATGATCATTGATTAATTGTCAGTCCCATTAAACTATGGTGAAGAGGAGTAATTTGAAACTTATGCAAAGTAATTAAATTGCGACATTGAATAATTAAGCAAGATTGTTGTATTGCACTGTGATTGCAAATGTGTCATTTGAAAAAACCAAAGTATTAGCATTTTAGTGATTAATCGTTAATCTGCTTTGCCCTATAGATGGACCTCTTCCAAGCCTAGATTTCTTTGAGCCATCAGGTAGATAGTCTTGGGCTTCAGAAAAACAATGAGTTATTTGTTGTCCAAAAGTTAAAATTATTGAACTGATATGTTTGATTTAATGTTCTCAGCAGTATGAAAATATAAAACTCTCAGGGCTACTACAGCTGCCGATTGTTGGCGGTTTTGCTATTTAAACTCGCAATTATGTTAATTTACCAGTTTGTAACATAAGTAAACTTAAAAAAATTCACGGGATCACATAAAAATGTTTTTACTTTATACAGGAACAGGGAACATGACTGGCATCGATGAAGCAGATGACTGTGCAGAGGACGAATTGATAGAGACTGTGCTCTAATATTATTATGGCACTGTGAGCCATTAATGAACTGACACCATAAGGCAGCACTTTTCCGTTTAGTGACAAAACATGACAAGAAGCATCATGGCATCACTCGCAGCATACAGCTATCCAGTCACTCCAAGGTCCAGCTCAACAGTGTCTCTACCTGGCAATGGTCCATTGTGCAAGCACAACTGAGCTCTGCCTGTAACAACACCTAACTGCAGCATGTTGCATGAAGCCTCCAGTAAGCAACTTGTCATCTTACATTTTCCATCCATACATGTGAAAGAAATCAAATGGGACATATCAATGTTTTGCTTCAAATTCACATGTGTACAGTATATTTTGGGGATGCCTAAATAACCAGCTGCGATACGTCCGAGATTTTTAGTTACACAGATATTAAACTTCTGAAATCTGTTCTCCACATTACTCCTGTCTTAAAATGATTTTGCTTTAAAACAATCAGATCAATGGATAAAGGGCTGCACTAACACAGGTTCGTTACCTACAGGTCACTTGTGTTCTAGACTGTTCAAATATGAAACATGAGTAAAATGTCTACCCTGTTGGAAGTTATACGATACTGATTGTAATGTGAAAATCCATGGATGAGTAACACAGGTTATATAACACAACTTTGGTCACAAAAAGTACACTTGGAATTTCGCGACAATCCTTTGTACACCTGTATACTTTATGTATATTTATTATACTTGCTTTTTTTTTTTGTTAACGCAAAACATACAGTAAGTGTACAGTATGTCATAACTGTTGTACTACCTCAAAATGTCTTAAGATGTGAAGTATTGTAATAAAAAATATACCATGTTAATAAACAGATGTCAAGCTGAAATATGTACAGGGCTGCCAAGAGAAATAATGGGCCCTGGTACAACAAGTTCCTGGGCCCCACCCACCACCCCTCGAGGGGGTGTGACCACAGCATGATGGGGGCATGGCCGCACCTCTTTGGAGGCATGTCTAGCACATGAGAAGCACCCACTCTCAGGAGCATGCCTCTGGCTGGACCCAGGTACATTTCAGGGTGCATGGCCTAATCAGAGAAGGCATGGCTATGCACTTTAGAAAAAAAATACAGAAAAAATTGTATTTAAGCACCTACCTGGGCACACTGCACAACTCAGCACACAGCAGCGTGTGTTGGGCTGAGAAGAAAAGTTGCATCTGCTGCTTACAGGTAAGGAGGGGAAGGGGCCCTCCATTAGACCTCGGCCCAGGTAATTTGTACCCTCTCCACCCCTCTCTCTGCGCCACTGAATATGCATGCTGGCATTTTTGAGGCGTGGTCAATGAAAGAGTACTATAAAGTAAGAGAAACTGTTTGGGAATTACACATACTGTATTTACAAAGCCTGTAGCGAGTAAGCATTATTGTTACTTTATAGCACAGGAATGTAACCTTGTGGAACTAGAGGTCTCAGCATGCCACATGCTGGAACATGACGTTTCACAACTGGGGAGTCAGCACATTCCTGCCTCAAATCCCAATTTTTGTGTGACCGTACCGGTATTATGAAATAATAACATAACCTCATGATAGGAGTGGGGTCTTGTGGAAAGAGGTGTTTCATAGGTAGATCTGGGTGGTTTCATTTGTTGGGAATGTTGAAAGATACAGTATGCACTAGTTATCTATTCCTGGATTACAAGAGTAAAGTAATGGAGAAAGTATAAAATTTACTATCCTTGTTCACTGACCTTTTCCAGAGAATTATCGAGGGAAAAAAGCTAAATAGGTTAGTATCTACATCTCATTCCTAACAAAAGTAATTTCCCTGCTGCTGTGTGACTGAATAATCTTCATACTCTATAGTCAGACCCAGTATGTTATCTTTAGAGGCTTCAGTTTTTATTATTTTACATCTACATACATTTATATGGTGCTAGAATTTGTGTTTCCTACTTACAGAGCAATATGGGGCAGATGTATTATAGTGGCATGGATTGTACCACTATAACACTTACTGCTCTGCCTTATTACAGGGGCAAAGCAGGGAGGAACATCGACAAGATATAAGAACATCTTGTCTTCTGAAGTGGGGGAGTGAAAACTCCCCCCCCCCCCCCCCGGCGTTCCCCGCCTGAGACCACAGCGCATCAGCTTAGTGCCAATGTGTTGTGTTTTCCTGCCACTGGCTCTAGTGCGCTTGCGCAAGTTCTTGCTACTCACGTGAAATCTCACATGCAGCCCAGAGCAGGAACCCGCCACAGCCAGGGACAGCTCTGTCCCTGCTGTGGACATAGGGCATCAATACCTGGAGCTGTCAAAATTGATAGCTGCAGGTGTCAGAACGGTCAGTGCCACTGACTGTTCTTGCATTGCCCTGCATGTCTGCACACCACCTAAAGGATAGCAGTGCCCATAATGATAGTGGCGCATAGCTTTGGGTGTCCAAACTGTTTGGATACCCAAAGTGCTGAGTTTGCACACAGTTTTATTTCACTTCTGCCCCACCCTTAATGCAGGTGAAATACCCATAAAAGGTGATGGGGAGATAATGGGAGATTCCGTTAAGCAACCAGTGTGATCAGAAGTTAAGTGATGTGAGATCAGACTTTTCAAACCTACAATAAAAAAAGCGGGTGGTCTTCTGTTTGCCGGCGGCCGGGCTCCCGACAACCAGCATACCGGTGCCGGAATCCCGACCGCCGGAATACCGACATCTTTTCTCTCTCTTGGGGGCCACGACCTCCCTGGAGGGAGAATAGATAGCGTGGCGCGTGTAGCGCGTCACCTTGCCCGCAGCGTGGCGAGTGAAGCGAGCCCGCAAGGGGCTCATTTGCGCTCGCCCAGCTGTCGGTATGCCGGTGCCAGTATGCTGGTCGCCGGGAGCCCGGCCGCTGGCATACCATACTACACCCAAAAAAAGCCAGCTCTTCGGGCAAATTCTGATTTATAGCAATAATTAAACTGTGTTAGTGTAAAGTGAGTTGCATGAAATACACACATAAAATAATACATAAAGATTAAAAGAAAAATGCTCAATTTCCAAAATTGTGTACTTGTGACATAATAGTCTACTGATAACTTTCTGTTCATAGATGAATACTTTATTTAACACTAAAGTATGATATGGCTATGTATTAGCAACAGCTATATAGCTACTAACCTCAGGAATAATGTGTAAATAGACTAAGCGGATCCTTACAGTTTAGACCAATATTAATATTGTCTTTATTGATGCCTAATTTGTTGGTTTATTTTCAAAGCACTTAATCTCAGTATGGCATTATACTGGCTTTATTAATCTCAATATATTTTCATACAGAGAAAAAAATGTTAGAGAGCAGTTCTACTAAGTAATACTCAGTAGGAAAAAAAAGACAGTTGCAGGCAGCTATTGCTGTGTAAGGCAGAACGGCTTTAATGGTAGATATTGTTCGCAAACAGTAAATTGACATAGAACACAGAGGGCCTGAATCAGATGTGCTTGCAATGCTGCTATTGTAAGCAAATCAGCTGATGGTTTCTTACTGCGCGTGAATCTGAGCCACAGTGCGCACCCGTAGCAATTGAATTGCTATAGCGGTTGCACTGAGGAATTAGTCGCAATGTGAGTGACAGGAGGACAGCGTTTAGGGGTGGTAACGGGGAGTGGTTGTGCACAAGCAGGCATGTCATGGCAGTTCAGAAGTGTTCTGGCCATGCATAAATTAGCAGCTGCGATCTTACTTACTACTGTGGAGCTCTCTGAGTCCCGGGAGAGCAGCTCAGCCTGCACTTCTTCAGAGGCGACAATGGTACAGATGTATCGGCAATGATATGCTATTGGATGGAAATGATGCGACTGCAGTGTGTCCCCCTCTGCTCAGGTTAGCTTCTGCCCATAGTAGCATATAATCTCAATTGCATATGGCAAAATAAAGCAACCACAAGAACAACCACATCTGAATGACCCCAAGAGAGCTCTTTAATGTGATATACTGCACATTGTACTAAACTGGCAGAGTTCACAAGAGCTGTATATTAGATACAATGTGACACTGAAGTGTAATTATAGGGCATATTCAATTAGTTGCGAGAAAACAGATGTAGCCATGCTCATCTTACTGCGATACGGCTTGCTGCATGTCATGCCAGGCTGTGACTATTCACAGCCAGCGATCGCTCCATTAATTCCATTAGGAATTAATGGGACGATCGCCGACTGCGAATAATCACAGCTCGGCATGCCATACAGCAAGCCATGTTGCAGCATGCTGCATCACTGCAAAAATAAGCATGGATACATCTGTAGCAACAATCTCCCGCCTGCAGGGTTTTTTCCTGCAGGTGCAAGATTTTTGCTATTTAGTTGGGTGCAGGTTTTTTGGTTATTTGAGTGGCAGATGACTTTTTTTATGGCAGCCCCAGAGCATGACCAATTTTTTCCTAAAATCCATATTTTTAGAAAACAAAATATGGTTGTGAATTGCTCTGGAACACTTTGTTTCCAATTAGCTTAATTAGTCCTTAATTACTCACCTTCATCAACGCTGCCTCCTCCGATTCTCTTCCCCAGCATCCACTATAGAGAGACATTACACTACCGTCGCTACCCTGTACCCCCCTGCCCACACACACTATACTACCAGCCACTACCCTGCACCCTCCCCCCTGAACATACTACACTACACTACGCTCTCTGTCCAGACTCCTTCATGCAGAGGCTGAAGGATGCAGCAGCTGGGCACAGATGACAACAGAGCGCCCGGAGGGTGAGTTTTTAGGGGGGTTTTCTTGCACCGCAGGGTTTTCTATGTAGAAATCCCAGCATACGTATTTTTCAAATTGGATACCGCGGGTATCTGGAGCGCTCATACCCATGGTAATCCAAAAATTGGTTGTAAGGTCCATGTAATTTGGTGTTCACTCTGAACATAGCCACCGGTGCCAGTGCAACTGTGTATTTGGATGCAGTCGCTTGCTGCGACACACCTGCATCTGGTTAGGTCACCTCTGATATACCAGTTCTCTGTTTCCCAAATCGCAAGCTGCATCTCCTGCGCTAATCACGAAGATGCATGCATAGTGTGACTCAGAGGCATGCACAGTACATAGTGTTCACGCTAGATTGTTTTACCAAGACGCCGCGGCCGGACCGATTTTAAAGTTGTAAAATGTGCCTTGTCCTAAATGTGGCACCCTGCTAAGACAGCCTTACCAGTGCCATCTCTACCCGCTGGCTGCAGCATCCCTCAGGTGGGAAAAGCTCAGTGCTTGATCGGTGCCCGGTGAATAGATGGCGTGAGCATGAGCACAGCATCTATTCACATTATGGAGAGAGCTTGGGGGAGGCCCAGCACCTCCGTCAGTACTGGGCATGCCGCAAAGTGTGAGGATTTAGAGACATTTCACTCCCCGGCAGGTGACGCTTCCTCCGGTCTGCCGGAAACACTAGTACAAAAAACAATGGACAACTGCACAAACATCGGCATAGTGTCCACCTCTGAATCAGGCCCTTAGATTAGTAATTATGTGAGTGAAACAATGTAACACTGAAGTGTAATTATGTTGTGACTCACTGGGAAAATGAGGGGTAATTGTGTGTGCTACAATGTAACATTGAGGTGTAATTATATGTGTGATACAATGTAACACAGAGTTGTAAATTTTGAGTGTGAAACAACGGGCCTGATTTAGAGCAGGGACGTGCAGTCAGGGGAGGCAGTGCCTCCCCTGTGATTAATTATTACAATCATACAAAGAAGATACTTATGACACACAGTCTGTGTCATAAGTATCTTCTTTATTTAATTGTAATAATTTGATGCATGTAAATGCATTTGGGAGGCACTGATAGCAGTGCCTCCCGTGGATAATGGGAACGGGGCAGAGCGGGGGGCGGGGCCAAGCACTGGGCTGTATAAGCCCATTCAAATAGATAGGGAAAGCGGCACTGAAAGAAGTGCTTGCTGACAGGGACACCACCCCCATGTCAGCGAGGCACCTGTGATTGGGCAGCGGATCAAGTGCTGGATCCGCTGTCCAATCACCCACGCGACGCTGGAGGCGGAAGAGGCGGCGGGACCCGGCAGCTGTGACCGTCGTTGGAGTGTCGGGGCTGAAGCAGGGGTGAGTTAGTTTTCTATTTGTTTTGTTTAAAATGTCCCCGCAGTGCTCACCTCTCCACTGGGCCTGCCGCCTCCACTGGGCCTGCCGCCTCCAGATCCCATCCGTCTCTGCAGCCGTCCGCCTCCATATCCCGTCTGTACAGCCTCCGCTCAGACTGCTTGTTGCTGCCAGGCGTCCCGTTACTAAGCAACGGGCCAGAGCGACAAGTGAGCCTCTCTCTTGTGCGGCTGTTCTTTCTCTCTCTCTCTCTCTCTCTATCTCTCTCTCTCTCTCTCCTTATTTTCATTCACGGTTACAGGTACCCGTATTGGATTCTGATTCTACTGGACAAGTGGACGTGATTCTCGGCGTGGGATGTAGGTAAGTAATCTCTCATTTTTTACAGGTCCGCTATAGGATTCTACTGGACAAGTGGACGTGATTCTCGGCGTGGGATGTAGGTAAGTATGTGTGAGCGTGTAAGTGTGTTATAATAAAATTTTACTTTCACGGTGTGTGTGTTGTGTTTTTATTTGGGTATTTTTGTTGTTGTAGAACTACAAGTACCAGCGAGCCCCTTATTTCCCCGAATGCTGGTACTTGAGGTTCTCCAAGTACCAGCAAGCGGGGGAGGCTTTCTGGGCCTTGTAGTTCCACAACAAAAAACAATATTCTTTTTTTAACACTCATGATTATCAGCCTGACACCCACCGCCCAGGGGTGCTGGGGACAGCCTCGGGCTTCACCCCTGGCCCTTGGGTGCCTGGAGGGGGGGGGACCCCTTGATTTAAGGGGTCCACACTCCTCCAGGGAACCCCGGCCAGTGGTGACTAGTTGCGGGGGGTAATGCCATGGCCGCAGGGACCTACGTAAATGTGTCCCCCGGTTGTGGCATTATGTCCCTGGCTAGTGGAGCCTGGTGCTGGTTTTAAAAATACGGGGGACCCCTACATCTTTTGTCCCCCGTATTTTTGGAACCAGGACCGGACTAAGAGCCCGGAGCTGGTTGTCTAAATACGGGGAACCCCTGTCCAATTTTTCCCCAGTATTTAAACAACCAGGACCGGCTCAAAGAGCCCGAGGCTGGTTATACTTAGGAGGGGGGACCTCACGCATTTTTTTTTTACATTTTTTAACCCATTCAGACCCTTCTCCATTAAGTTAATGGAAGCCCTGGACAACAGAATTGCATTCATGTCCTCCTCCCACTCCCTTCCAAGTACCAAACACTCATTTTTTTTCTATAAAAATGTACAATATATCACAAGTATGATGAGCAGGCAGGCAGCGGGCATTGGCGGCATCGGAGTGAGATGCAAATTAGTGGCGGAGGGATGGGTCAGTTTATGGTGGCCGAGTTTGTAAGCCGTGGCGGTGGCAGCGGGGATCGACTCAGGGGCAGTAGCGGGCATTGGCTCGGCGGCGGTAGGGGTCATCGGCAGATTCGGCGGACATTATGGCTGTAGTGCCTCACCAGCCACTGACCTCACCGCACGCCACTGATTTAGAGTAGCATGCAATGTTGATGTGAGCGGCGGACGTCAGATGCCAACTGTGGGCATCTTTCTGCATAACACAGTGTCTGAGCCATTAGCATATTTCTGCAACTGCGTGTACCTCTAAATCAAGTCCAATGTAACACTGTGGTGTAATACAACCTAACGTTAAGGTGTAATTATGTATTCAGTACAATGCTGTTGCAGGCTATGTAATAACTTCCAGCTAATCAGCAATATTAGGAACTGTTACAGGCTGCTATGTTGTGAAGCAACTTTTATATTAGATGTTATACATTTTATACTGATCTACACATTTCATAGCAATAGCACATCATGGCAAGAAACATATAAATGATGGCTGGAGGCTGCTGTAACATCATAATTCCTGGCTGTGGCCTCAAGGTAATTTTTTTGGGGGGGGACGGACAAATAGGGAGGTTCTAGGAGCATCTCTTGTTACAAAATACTTGTCTGAGCTCCAGTCAAGCTCCTGATGAACTTTACCTTCTATTTATACCCCTCTCAGACTACTGCAATGACTTGGGTTATTGCTGGGCCACATCTCAGTCTGAAAGAGGCCAGGAAAAATAACCCTGGTGTAGTAGCATAGTGTCCCACACCCAGTCTCCTAGCCCTCACCTCAATGATCCCGGCGCCCAGTCTCAGTCCTTTCCATTTGATCCCATCTGGTCTCCTTCCCCTCCTCACTGTCTACCACCTAGTCTCCTCCCCCTGGTGATCTCCCTGACTGTCCCAGCGAACGCTAGACACAGGACCCAGTGGGAGAAGAAGAACTGCGGTCAGTGAAGTGTTCAGAAGCGGCAGGGAGTAAGGAGAGTACTGGGTGAGTGCTGAGCCCCTGGTGCTTAGCAGGTTTACACTGCACACATGTGCAGTGCAAACGGAATGCCAAGGGAATAAGCCGTGTTGGAGGCGCAGTGTGAACAGATCATGTTCCGGGTCCGCCCCGGGATTTTGAGCATGGCTCCACCCCTGGATGGACCTGGGGGTTTTGATCTGAAAGGCGTATTAGTGTTCATGTCCTGTGTGCTCCCAGGGAAGAGTCCAGCATGGGCGTGAAGACAGCATTTTAGTGTCACCCCCTCTGAGGGCGACTCCCGGGAGTGGCCCACGTTGCCCTTGTGACACCTGTGCATATGGGAAAGTCTGAGGAGCAAGTGTGGGGGTGTGGTATGGAAGGTAAATAGTAACTAGCTCGACAGTGTCTAGGTCGACCACTATTGGTCAACAGTAACTAGGTCGACAGGGGCTCTAGGTCGACATGTTCCAGGTCGACAGGTCAAAACGTCAACATGAGTTTTTAATGGGGGGTTTTATGTCGTTTTCTTCGTACAGTGACCGGGAACCCAAATTAGTGCACCATGTCCCCTTGCATAGTTTGCTTCGCTCGCCATGTTTTGGGCAAGGTTACCATTCCCAATTGTAGTCCACGTGGATCGTTAAGTATGAAAAGGTTCAAAAAAATTAAAAAATCATGAAAAACTCATGTCGACCTTTTGACCTGTCGACCTAGAACATGTCATCCTAGAGACCCTGTCGACCTAGAAACCCTGTCGACCTAGTTACTGTTGACCAATAGTGGTCGACCTAGATAGTGTCGACCCAGTTACTGTCGACCTAGAGACCGGATCCACAAGTGTGGAGGTCTAAAGGGCATGCAGGGGACATGTGGGGAGGTCTGAGGGGCATGTCGATAGATCTGAGCAGCATGGGACATGTGGGTAGGTCTGAGGGGTATGTTGATAGATCTGAGCAGCATGGGACATGTGGGGAGGTCTGAAGGGCATGTGGATAGATCTGAGGGGCTTGTAGGGTGCATGAGGGTAGGTCTAAGACATATGTGAAAGTATGGTAGCATGTGGGAACATTTTATAAGCATGGTGAAAGGGACATGTGGGTAGGTCTGACGGCAGATGATTCAGTGGATCCTTCATAGTCTCACTTAAGCATTGATACATGTATCAGGAGTGATACAAATTTAAGTTTCATTGTCTTCAACCTCACGTTACTCTGCACTCAGATAGGGGGTAATTCCAAGTTGATCGCAGCAGGAATTTTGTTAGCAGTTGGGCAAAACCATGTGCACTGCACGGGAGGCAGATATAACATGTTCAGAAAGAATTAGATTTGGGTGGGTTATTTTATTTCTGTGCAGGGTAAATACTGGCTGCTTTATTTTTACACTGCAAATCAGATTGCAGATTGAACACACCACACCCAAATCTAACTCTCTCTGCACATGTTAAATTTGCCTCCCCTGCAGTGCACATGGTTTTGCCCAACTGCTAACAAAATTCCTGCTGTGATCAACTTGGAATTACCCCCACCACAGATTGTTTTAAAGTACAGCTTGAGTAAACATGCCAAGGCTTATACTAGTTACCCATTAATTACATACAGGTTGAATGCTATATAGTATATACAAATCCGATTCATTTCATGTTTTTAAACTTCATTTGATAATTATATTAGTGCTTTATTTTATATCTTTAGAAAGGTGGTTGGTGTTTGTTATGAATATAATCTGATAAATTCAATGGTTTAGTAGTTTCACTAACAGCGCTGTTAATGGGGGTAATTCAGACCTGGTCGCAGCAGAAAATTTGTTAGCTAATGAGCAAAACCATGTGCATGGTGGTGGTGGTGGTGGGGGGGGAGGCAGATATAACATGTGACGATAGGGTTAGATTTGTGTGTGGTGTGTTCAAACTGAAGTGTAAAAATAAAGCAGCCAGTATTTATCCTGCACAGAAACAATATAACCCACCCAAATCTAATTCTCCCTGCATGTTACATCAGCCCCACCTGCAGTGCACATGGTTTTGCCCATTAGCTAACAAATTTGCTGCTGCAATCAGGTCTGAATTAGGTCTAAAGATACAATATAGAGACAAAATATACATCCCTTCAATCCTCCTTCGAGGGGGTGATGGCTGACAATATTCTTTGTCCTCTGTCCATCAATATTCAGAATCTCTTTGGTGAGCTTTCCACCACCAATTCCATGTAATAGAAGAACAGGGGAAAACGCATAGCATAATACAATTTTTAATGTCACAAACATAAGCAAAGATACATGGAGTCCTAAAACATTCCTTAAACACTGTAAAATTTCTGGGAACTGTATCCATAGTAACCAAAGTGTAACAATTACCAGATATCTTAAAGAACTGGCAACTGGCAACGATGCAGCTATGTTAAGGTGGTCTGCACTTATCCTATAATGTCTTGAGCTGTAAGTTACTGCTTTATTGTGTTGCTTATTTTTTTTTCCATAATATTTTATTAGAGAACTGTACATGTATATCACAAAGCACATAAGATACAAGTGAAAATGTTACAAAATCCAAACAATATAGCATAGATTAAAGTAGAATGCATTGTGGATGTCAAAATTCTCGTCATTTAAAACAAAACATGGAGATCACACACACATAATAGAGCATGAGTAGCAGTATATATTAGCATGGGAGATACTCATTTAGAAAGGAGGACTAACAGATGCAAGTATTTCAAGGTTATACCAAGAGGTCAATTAAACTTCTGTTCTTAACGAATCTTTGATGGGCAGCCAGACATTAAAAAACTTTTCAGCCTGCTTCTCTTTATTAAGAGACATCTTGAGCCAATCCATTAAAAAGAGGTATGACACCCTAGCCAAGAACAAAGGTAACGTCAGCGAGGCCGACGAAATCCACTGCAACAATATTGTTTTCCGTACGGCTGCTGCCAATTTGGCCAGGAACAACCTTTGTCCCAATGTTGGTCTATTCCTGGCTGAGGATGTATATATGTCCCATAGTGCCCATTCAGGAGTTAGCGTAATAGTGATGTTATAAGTGTCCCTAATGTACTTGACCTATCAATATCCAAAATTTGTGAACTTCAGGGCAGCTCCACATGCAGTGATATAAGTCTGCATCCGGTGCCGCACACTTGAAGCAATTGGAGTTAGTAGAGGTGCCCATTAATAAATGTCGTTTCGGGGTATAGTACGCCTGGTGTTATAATTTGTATTGCACTTCCATGTAAAAAGCAGATACTAAGGTTTTATTAAGATGCGTGAAAGCAGCTAGAATTGTCGCAATGTGAACGCCGGGGAAGTCAATGACCCGTTTCGCCATTCCCGTCTGCAGACCCTCCAAATTAAGGGATCCGGTCTGAAGATCGACAGTGTCTAGGTCGACAATGTTTAGGTCGACCACTATAGGTCGACAGTCACTAGGTCGACATGGATGGAAGGTCGACAGGGTTTCTAGGTCGACATGTGCTATGTCGACAGGTCTAAAGGTCGACATGAGTTTTCTCTATCGTCCTAGTGGATGCTGGGGTTCCTGAAAGGACCATGGGGAATAGCGGCTCCGCAGGAGACAGGGCACAAAAAGTAAAGCTTTATGATCAGGTGGTGTGTACTGGCTCCTCCCCCTATGACCCTCCTCCAAGCCTCAGTTAGGTTTTTGTGCCCGGCCGAGAAGGGTGCAATCTAGGTGGCTCTCCTAAAGAGCTGCTTAGAAAAGTTTAGCTTAGGTTTTTTATTTTACAGTGAGTCCTGCTGGCAACAGGATCACTGCAACGAGGGACTTAGGGGAGAAGAAGTGAACTCACCTGCGTGCAGGATGGATTGGCTTCTTTGGCTACTGGACATTAGCTCCAGAGGGACGATCACAGGTACAGCCTGGATGGTCACCGGAGCCTCGCCGCCGGCCCCCTTGCAGATGCTGAAAAGAGAAGAAGGTCCAGAATCGGCGGCAGAAGACTCCTCAGTCTTCTTAAGGTAGCGCACAGCACTGCAGCTGTGCGCCATTGCTCTCAGCACACTTCACACGGCAGTCACTGAGGGTGCAGGGCGCTGGGAGGGGGGCGCCCTGGGAGGCAATGTAAACCTATTTTTTGGCAAAAAATACCTCACATATAGCCTCCGGGGGCTATATGGAGATATTTAACCCCTGCCAGAATCCGTTAAAGAGCGGGAGACGAGCCCGCCGAAAAAGGGGCGGGGCCTATCTCCTCAGCACACAGCGCCATTTTCCTCACACAGCTCCGCTGGTCAGGAAGGCTCCCAGGCTCTCCCCTGCACTGCACTACAGAAACAGGGTAAAACAAGAGAGGGGGGGCAAAATTGTGGCAAAATTATATATATTAAAGCAGCTATATAGGGAGCACTTATTATAAGGCTATCCCTGTCATATATAGCGCTTTTGGTGTGTGCTGGCAAACTCTCCCTCTGTCTCCCCAAAGGGCTAGTGGGGTCCTGTCTTCTTTAAGAGCATTCCCTGTGTGTCTGCTGTGTGTCGGTACGTGTGTGTCGACATGTATGAGGACGATATTGGTGTGGAGGCGGAGCAATTGCCAAATATGGGGATGTCACCCCCTAGGGAGTCGACACCAGAATGGATGGCTTTATTTATGGAATTACGGGATAGTGTCAACACGCTAAAGCAGTCGTTTGACGACATGAGACGGCCGGACAATCAATCAGCACCTGTCCAGGCGCCTCAAACACCGTCAGGGGCTGTAAAACGCCCGTTACCTCAGTCGGTCGACACGGACCCAGACACAGGCACTGATTCCAGTGGCGACGGTGACGAATCAACCGTATTTTCCAGTAGGGCCACACGTTATATGATTTTGGCAATGAAGGAGGCGTTACATATTGCTGATACTACAGGTACCACAAAACAGGGTATTATGTGGGGTGTGAAAAAACTACCTATAGTTTTTCCTGAATCAGATGAATTAAATGAGGTGTGTGATGAAGCGTGGGTTGCCCCCGATAAAAAACTGCTAATTTCAAAGAAGTTATTGGCTTTATACCCTTTCCCGCCAGAAGTTAGGGCGCGCTGGGAAACACCTCCTAGGGTGGACAAGGCGCTCACACGCTTATCAAAACAAGTGGCGTTACCCTCTCCTGAGACGGCCGCACTTAAAGATCCAGCAGATAGGAGGATGGAAAATATCCAAAAAAGTATATACACACATACAGGTGTTATACTACGACCAGCTATAGCGACAGCCTGGATGTGCAGTGCTGGGGTAGCTTGGTCAGAGTCCCTGATTGAAAATATTGATACCCTGGATAGGGACAATGTTTTACTGTCTTTAGAGCAAATAAAGGATGCGTTTCTTTATATGCGTGATGCACAGAGGGATATTTGCACACTGGCATCACGGGTAAGTGCTATGTCCATTTCGGCCAGAAGAAGTTTATGGACGCGACAGTGGTCAGGTGATGCGGACTCAAAACGGCATATGGAAGTTTTGCCGTATAAAGGGGAGGAGTTATTTGGTGTTGGTCTATCGGATTTGGTGGCCACGGCTACAGCCGGGAAATCCACCTTTTTACCTCAAGTCACTCCCCAACAGAAAAAGACACCGACTTTTCAACCGCAGCCCTTTCGTTCCTTTAAAAACAAGAGAGCAAAGGGATATTCATATCTGCCACGAGGCAGAGGAAGGGGGAAGAGACTGCAACAGGCAGCTCCTTCCCAGGAACAGAAGCCCTCCCCCGCTTCTACAAAAGCCTCAGCATGACGCTGGGGCTTCTCAAGCGGACTCGGGGGCGGTGGGGGATCGTCTCAAGAATTTCAGCGCGCAGTGGGCTCACTCGCAGGTGGATCCCTGGATCCTGCAGATAATATCTCAGGGTTACAGGTTGGAACTAGAGACGTCTCCACCTCGCCGTTTCCTGAAGTCTGCTTTACCAACGTCCCCCTCCGACAGGGTGACGGTCTTGGAAGCCATTCACAAGCTGTACTCTCAGCAGGTGATAGTCAAGGTACCTCTTTTACAACAAGGAAAGGGGTATTATTCCACTCTATTTGTGGTACCGAAGCCGGATGGCTCGGTAAGACCTATTCTAAATCTGAAATCCTTGAACCTGTACATAAAAAAGTTCAAGTTCAAGATGGAGTCACTCAGAGCGGTGATAGCGAACCTGGAAGAAGGGGACTTTATGGTATCCTTGGACATCAAGGATGCGTATCTCCACGTTCCAATTTACCCCTCACACCAGGGGTACCTCAGGTTCGTCGTACAGAACTGTCACTATCAGTTTCAGACGCTGCCGTTTGGATTGTCCACGGCACCTCGGGTCTTTACCAAGGTAATGGCCGAGATGATGATTCTTCTTCGAAGAAAAGGCGTATTAATTATCCCATACTTGGACGATCTCCTAATAAGGGCAAGGTCCAGAGAACAGCTAGAGATGGGACTAGCACTGTCTCAAGAAGTGCTAAAGCAGCACGGGTGGATTCTGAATATTCCGAAATCCCAGTTAATTCCGACAACACGTCTGCTGTTCCTAGGGATGATTCTGGACACGGTTCAGAAAAAGGTTTTTCTCCCTGAGGAAAAAGCCAAGGAGTTATCCGAACTTGTCAGGAACCTCCTAAAACCAGGAAAGGTGTCTGTACATCAATGCACAAGAGTCCTGGGAAAAATGGTGGCTTCTTACGAAGAAATTCCATTCGGCAGATTCCACGCAAGAGTTTTCCAGAGGGATCTGCTGGACAAATGGTCAGGGTCGCATCTTCAGATGCACCAGCGGATAACCCTGTCTCCAAGGACAAGGGTATCTCTTCTGTGGTGGTTGCAGAGTGCTCATCTATTGGAGGGCCGCAGATTCGGCATACAGGATTGGATCCTGGTGACCACGGACGCCAGCCTGAGAGGCTGGGGAGCAGTCACACAAGGAAGAAACTTCCAGGGCGTGTGGTCGAGCCTGGAAACGTCTCTTCACATAAACATTCTGGAACTAAGAGCAATCTACAATGCTCTAAGCCAGGCAGAACCTCTGCTTCAAGGAAAACCGGTGTTGATCCAGTCGGACAACATCACGGCAGTCGCCCATGTAAACAGACAGGGCGGCACAAGAAGCAGGAGTGCAATGGCAGAAGCTGCAAGGATTCTTCGCTAGGCAGAGAATCATGTGATAGCACTGTCAGCAGTGTTCATCCCGGGAGTGGACAACTGGGAAGCAGACTTCCTCAGCAGACACGACCTTCACCCGGGAGAGTGGGGACTTCATCCAGAAGTTTTCCACATGCTTGTAACCCGTTGGGAAAGACCAATGGTGGACATGATGGCGTCTCGCCTCAACAAAAAACTGGACAGGTATTGCGCCAGGTCAAGAGATCCGCAGGCAATAGCTGTGGACGCGCTGGTAACGCCTTGGGTGTACCAGTCGGTGTATGTGTTTCCTCCTCTGCCTCTCATACCAAAAGTATTGAGAATTATACGGCAAAGAGGCGTAAGAACGATACTAGTGGCTCCGGATTGGCCAAGAAGGACTTGGTACCCGGAACTTCAAGAGATGATCACGGAGGATCCGTGGCCTCTACCTCTGAGAAGGGACCTGCTTCAGCAGGGTCCCTGTCTGTTTCAAGACTTACCGCGGCTGCGTTTGACGGCATGGCGGTTGAACGCCGGATCCTAAAGGAAAAAGGCATTCCGGAAGAAGTCATTCCTACCTTGATTAAAGCAAGGAAGGAAGTAACCGCGCAACATTATCACCGCATTTGGCGAAAATATGTTGCGTGGTGCGAGGATCGGAGTGCTCCGACGGAGGAATTTCAACTGGGTCGATTCCTACATTTCCTGCAATCAGGATTGTCTATGGGTCTCAAATTGGGATCTATTAAGGTTCAAATTTCGGCCCTGTCGATTTTCTTCCAGAAAGAATTGGCTTCAGTTCCTGAAGTCCAGACCTTTGTTAAGGGAGTACTGCATATACAGCCCCCTGTGGTGCCTCCAGTGGCACCGTGGGATCTCAATGTTGTTTTGGACTTTCTCAAATCTCATTGGTTTGAACCACTAAAAAATGTGGATTTGAAATATCTCACATGGAAAGTGACCATGCTACTAGCCCTGGCTTCGGCCAGGAGAGTGTCAGAACTGGCAGCTTTATCTTACAAAAGCCCATATCTGATTTTCCATTCGGACAGGGCAGAACTGCGGACTCGTCCGCATTTTCTCCCTAAGGTGGTGTCAGCATTTCATCTGAACCAGCCTATTGTAGTGCCTGCGGCTACAAGCGACTTGGAGGACTCCAAGTTGTTGGACGTTGTCAGAGCTTTAAAAATATACATTTCAAGGACAGCTGGAGTCAGGAAATCTGACTCACTGTTTATACTATATGCTCCCAACAAGTTGGGCGCTCCTGCGTCTAAGCAGACTATTGCTCGCTGGATTTGTAGTACGATTCAGCTTGCACATTCTGTGGCAGGCCTGCCACAGCCAAAATCTGTAAAAGCCCACTCCACAAGGAAGGTGGGTTCTTCTTGGGCGGCTGCCCGAGGGGTCTCGGCATTACAACTCTGCCGAGCGGCTACGTGGTCGGGGGAGAACACGTTTGTAAAATTCTACAAATTTGATACCCTGGCTAAGGAGGACCTGGAGTTCTCTCATTCGGTGCTGCAGAGTCATCCGCACTCTCCCGCCCGTTTGGGAGCTTTGGTATAATCCCCATGGTCCTTTCAGGAACCCCAGCATCCACTAGGACGATAGAGAAAATAAGTATTTACTTACCGATAATTCTATTTCTCGGAGTCCGTAGTGGATGCTGGGCGCCCATCCCAAGTGCGGATTATCTGCAATAATTGTACATAGTTATTGTTACCTAAATCGGGTTATTGTTGTAGGGAGCCATCTTTCAGAGGCTCCTCTGTTATCATACTGTTAACTGGGTTTAGATCACAGGTTGTACGGTGTGATTGGTGTGGCTGGTATGAGTCTTACCCGGGATTCATAAATCCTTCCTTATTGTGTACGCTCGTCCGGGCACAGTATCCTAACTGAGGCTTGGAGGAGGGTCATAGGGGGAGGAGCCAGTACACACCACCTGATCATAAAGCTTTACTTTTTGTGCCCTGTCTCCTGCGGAGCCGCTATTCCCCATGGTCCTTTCAGGAACCCCAGCATCCACTACGGACTCCGAGAAATAGAATTATCGGTAAGTAAATTCTTATTTTTCATTTATTTATTTTTTGGATTTTTTCATACTTAACGATCCACGTGGACTACTATTGGAACGGTAAAGTGTGCCGAGTGAAGCGGTAGCGGAGCGAAGGCACCATGCCCGAAGCATGGCGAGCGAAGCGAGCCATGCGAGGGGACGCGGTGCACTAATTTGGGATCCCGGTCACTTTACGAAGAAAACGACACCCAAAAAATAAAAATCCTCATGTCGACCTGTCGACCTAGCACATGTCGACCTAGAAACCCTGTCGACCTTCCATCAATGTCGACCTAGTGACTGTCGACCTATAGTGGTCGACCTAAACATTGTCGACCTAGATACTGTCGATAAAACGAACCACACCCCAAATTAATACATCTTTTAATATGCAAATATAATAGAGAAGTTGTGCACACTTTGTCAGTGGTATGTCTGACCATAACAATTCGTTGCTTATTTATGTACTCTGTAATTGGGCACTGCAGATCCCTTGTAGCGTCATATAAATAAAAATAGAGAGACCCGGTTTTAAACCAAATATTACCGGACAAACCAAACATCATATATAAGGGGGCACCCAATCCAAGGGACCATTTGGTAAGAGGAGCTTTACTCCCCAAATCTTAAATGTGCAGATCGAGAACCTAAAGGTTACTTATAATGGATGTGGCTATAATAGTTATATACATTTTAATTTGCTTATTTCTATATCTAAATATCATCTGTTTCCTGGATTACTTTTAGATATGTTTTATAACTTTTTTACTGAACTTGTTTTAAGAATACATATACCTATCAACCTTTAATCATGATAGCAGGATGTATAATTTAGTTTTATTAATGAAATGTAATATACTGTATAATTTTATATTCTCATATATTTTGAACAGTACTTGTTTTCTAATTTATTTGTGGATATACTGTGTAACTCCTTTGGCAAAAGCGCATGCCCAGGAATTTTTGCACACAAGTTAAATTACACCTGCTGGATCCCTCTCACCCAGGCCCAGCGCATACCGCTCAGCAAAGGGATGCAGTGCAGGTAGGCGCTCTACCCGCTCTGCATCCCTGTGCTGAGTTCCCCTGCCCTGCTGATGCCGGCTGCTGCGCCTGTCAAACTCTATGACAGGCAGCGGCGCTGGCATCATGAAGCCTCCTCTCCTCCTCCACTGTCACAGACTCACAGTGTGCTGGGCGGATCTAAAAGGGGGCGGAGCATCACGGGAATAAGGGGCGGCGCTACACGAGACCAGGCTGCAGTCTGCATCACAGGAGGACGAGTTTCCAGACTTTTTTCTGTAAGTGGCTGGAAAGAGTGTGTGTGTATATGTGTGTGACTGTATGTATGTACAGTGGGGGTCATTCCAACCCGATCGCACGCTGCACTTCTTAGCAGCTGTGCGATCGGGTCAGAACTGCGCATGTACAGCAGCTGCATTGCACAGACGCGTCATTGCCCTGTGACAGCCGTCGCCGGGCAGCGGCGCCATGGACGAAGAAAGCGGTCGCAGCGGCGACCGCAAGAAGAATGACAGGAGGAAGGCGTTCCGGGCCGTCAATGATTGTTTTCTGGGAGTGGTTCGGCGAACACAGGCGTGTCCAGGCGTTTGGAGGGTGGTTGTCTGACATCAATTCCGGGACCTGCATTGCTGGATCGATCGCACAGGGTAAGTAACTATTACCCTGGTCTAGTTCAACACAAAACTTTTTTGGCATAGTATGGCTGCACAAGCGTTCGCAGCCTTGCTATGCAAAAAGCCCTCCCCCATAGGCAGCGTTGAGTTGATCGCACAGGCAGCAAAAAGTTGCTACGTGCGATCAACTTGGAATGACCCCCAGTATGTTCATGTGTGTGTATGTATATGTGTATGTGGTGTATGTGTGACTGTGCAGCATAATGTGTGTAAGCGTTACTGCTTCAGGGGGCGTTGCGTCTTGTATAAGCGTCACTGGTACAGGGGGGGTTACGTGTGCAAGCGTTACTGGTACAGGGGGTCAGAGGCGGAACTACCGCCAGTGCAACCAGTGCGTTGCACTGGGGCCCGCCTCTGTCCAGGGGCCCAAAGCATGTAACGAGTCAAAACTGACTCATTACATGCCGCTGTGTACTGCGGGCAACCGCTGCCCGCAGCACACAGCCGCCCGGAGAGGAGCGCACTGCAGCGGCCACGGGGGAGAAGGAGGAGGAGGGAGGTGGAGGAGGGAGCCGCAGCAGCGCTTTGTTACTGGTTGAGGCGCTGCTGCTGCTGCTGCCCCTCTGCTTCACTATAGGCTGTTCTCGGAAGACAGCCTATAGTGAAGCAGAGGGGCAGCAGCAGCAGCAGCGCCTCAACCAGTAACAAAGCGCTGCTGCGGCTCCCTCCTCCACCTTCTCTCCTGCCCGGGAATCGTCAGAAGCTGCACCGAGGAGCCTGAGCCAGCGGAGAGGGTAAGTATAATTCTTCTTTCTTTTTCTTTCTTTCTTTCTTTCTTTCTTTCTTTCTTTCTTTCCTTCTTTTCTGTCTTTCTTGGGACTGTCTGCCGCAATGTGTAAAAATGGGGAATCTGCCTGCCGCAATGTGTAAAAATGGGGAATCTGCCTGCCGCAATGTGTAAAAAGGGTGAATCTGCCTGCCACAATGTGTAAAAAGGGGGAATCTGCCTGCCGCAATGTGTAAAAAGGGGGAATCTGCCTGCCGCAATGTGTAAAAAGGGGGAATCTGCCTGCCGCAATGTGTAAAAATGGGGAATCTGCCTGCCGCAATGTGTAAAAATGGGGAATCTGCCTGCCGCAATGTGTAAAAAGGGGGAATCTGCCTGCCGCAATGTGTAAAAAGGGGGAATCTGCCTGCCGTAATGTGTAAAAAGGGGGACGCTGTCTGCCGTAATGTGTAACAAGGGCACGCTGTCTGCCGTAATGTGTAAAAAGGGGACGCTGTCTGCCGTTATGTGTAAAAAGGGCACGCTGTCTGCCGTTATGTGTAAAAAGTGTACGCTGTCTGCCGCTATGTTTAACAAGGGCACGCTGTCTGCCGTTATGTGTAAAAAGTGTACGCTGTCTGCCGCTATGTGTAACAAGGGCACGCTGTCTGCCGTTATGTGTAAAAAGGGGACGCTGTCTGCCGTTATGTGTAAAAAGTGCACGCTGTCTGCCGTAATGTGTAAAAAGGGGGACGCTGTCTGCCGTAATGTGTAAAAAGGGGACGCTGTCTGCCGTAATGTGTAAAAAGGGGAATCTGTCCGCCGTAAGGTGTAAAAGGGTCTCTACCTGGTGTAGTGGTGCTACTGTGCGGCGTAATTTGAATAATGGAGACTACCTTGCACTGTTTTATGAATTGTTATTATTTTGTGGCCACACCCCTTCCCCACGAAGCCACACCACTATGTATTTTTGCGCGCGACTACGGCGCGCACTGCCCCTGTTTTGCATGCAGGGGTGGGGCTCTGATGCCGTTTCTTGCACACAGTGCTAAAATGACTAGTTACGGCACTGTTGCTAGGTATCCATTTCTCTGGCCCTGAACAGGTCCCCCTCACCAGATCCTCTCCAGGGGTGAGGGGGTGGACTTGGATGGGATGGGGGGCATCACTACTGCGGGGGGGCGTTATGTGTGTAAGTCCCACTATTACAGGGAGCATTATGTGTATAAGCATTATGTGCACTGTCCCTTTGTAAAGTACGGGAGGGCGCAAATTTATAGTGTGCAGGGGTGCGCCGAACACCCTTTCATCGGCCCTGCTCTCACCTGTGTCTTGACAGACCAGAAATGGTTGAAATGCGTTGGTAGCAGGGGTGAGAGTGCACCGAGCCCTATGCAGAGAAATCGTCTGGCAAATTGGCTGTGCAGTCTGAACACTGAGATGCCTTACCCAGGATTTAACATATAACAGGCGCTTTTGCCATAAATTTGGGTAGGCAGACCTGCATAAGGGGATTTTTATATGATGTTAAGAAAATTATTGTTTTTGAATTTTTTGTGACTGTTATGTGCTGTATTTTTATTATTTGTAAGTTTTGGGGTTGCACATATTTTTTCTATTTTTTTCTATGATGAGTATGTGAAGCTACTGAGAGGAGAGACGGAGATTCTGTGAAGTAGACCATATGTTGCAAATGGCAATTTGAATTATAAGAGCGCTATTGAAAGTGGGGAGTGTATGTTCTCTGTTTCCCACTATTTCAAGTACTGTAAGTGTGTTACAAGAGGAGATACGGAAGAATATTTGGAGATGTGGATTTTCTATAGAATAAGTGTATTTGTGGAATCATGACTATTTGGACACTCCCAGTGCCAAGCCGTAGATCGATTCTTGTATTTTTACCATTTTCATTTACCCATTCGAAATACAATTGTCTTTCAAGCAACAGACTACACATAGGGGGTAATTCCAAGTTGATCGCAGCAGGAAATTTTGTAGCAGTTGGGCAAAACCATGTGCACTGCAGGGGGGGCAGATATAACATGTGCAGAGAGAGTTAGATTTAGGTGGGTTATTTTGTTTCTGTGCAGGGTAAATACAGGCTGCTTTATTTTTACACTGCAATTTAGATTGCAGATTGAACACACCACACCCAAATCTATCTCTCTCTGCACATGTTATATCTGCCCCCCCTGCAGTGCACATGGTTTTGCCCAACTGCTAAAAAATTTCCTGCTGCGATCAACTTGGAATTACCCCCATAGGTAAAACCAGTGGCAGATTTAGATATCATATTGCATCTCGGCACTATTGTATTGCACACCCTCAACTGCAACCAAAGAATGTTCCTTGAGGGTGGGGAAGGGTACCAGGTTGTTCTGTCCTCTGATGAAGTTAATGTTGTAGATTTAAAACAGCAAACAATTTGCATGATGCTGCATTAGTACCTTTCGCCTTAGCCGAGTCTGCGATTAAATGCTAATGCACCTAAATGCGTAGACTACTGCAGCCACTTTGAGTGTCTTTAGGAGCTGTAATATTACTTGGTACAGTGCCTTGCTAAAGTAATCACCCCCCATTGTATTTTTCATGTTTTGTTGCCTCACAACCTGGAATTAAAATGGATTGTTTGAAGGTTTGCATCATTTCATTCACAGAACATGTCTACAACTTTTATTTTCATTGTGACGCAAATAACAAATACTGTAGGACAAAATAACAGAAAACTTCAGCGTGCATAACTATTCATTCACCCCCCTAAAGTCAGTAATTTGTAGAGCCACCTTTTGTGGCAATTACAGCTGCAAGTCGCTTTGGATAAGTCTCTATGAGCTTGCCACATCTTGCAACTGGGATTTTTGCCCATTCCTTAAGGCAAAACTGATCCAGCTCCTTCATGGTGGATGGTTTCCGCTTGTGAACAGCAATCTTCAAGTCTGACCACAGATTCTCAATTGGATTGAGATCTGGGCTGTGACTAGGCCATTCCAACACATTTGAATGTTTCCCCCTAACTGACGATTTATTTAGCCAAAAACTGCTCCGAAATTGTCGTTTTTTTTTTACGAGTGAATTAGTTGAAGAACATAAATTTAACCCTATCCCAAATGATTTTAGTAAAAAAAAAAAAAAAAAAAATATATATATATATATATTTTTTTTAAAAAATATTTCCCCCCCCAAACATCATAACATCGATCGGGAACATTGCGACCATCGGGAACATCGCGGCTTTCATTCTGAAAGCCGGGACAGCCTCCAGGTATACATGGGGGGGGGGGGGGTCGGGTTGGCTTGGGAGGGTTAATTTACACTTCCCAGCGGCTGCCATTATCTGCAGCCGCTGGAGGGGGGGGGGGGGGGGATCCTGCCGTGCTGACCGATCAGCAGTGATCGGCAGCACGACAATCAGTAGGAGAGAGTGCAAGGAGGCGGAGGGACCTTCCGGTCCCTCTGACAGCAGCAGCGGAGGGAAGTTACCCTTCCCTGCCACTGCTAACACTCTCTATATGACTGTTTGCATCCTGTGCGACCAGGTTAGATAAAGCACTTGTAGGCATGGTCGCACTTGCAGGCATGGTCACACTCAAGTGTTGCTTTAGCAGTATGCTTCAGGTCATTGTCCTCATGCAGGTTGAACCTCCGTCCCAGTCTCAAATCAAAGGCAGACTGATATAGGTTTTGCCAGGGGCGGATTGGCCATAGAACTCACCAGGAAGATTCCCGGTGGGCTGACGCATCCGTGGGGCCTGTTTTGTGTGTTGTAATGTGGCCGCACCCCCCAAATGACAGGTAGCCCACCGCACTCACTACACTGCATTGTCCCCATTCATTCTGTTATTCAATTTCTGCAGTACAGCAACTCTGCACTCCAGTGATGCTGCCATGACTACACGGTATGTTATACCTCTTGTGCTGCACATGTCATTCCACTGCTACAAAATTTTACAGGGCCACTTTTAGATTCCAATCCACCCCTAGTCTGCAGCAAAAGATGCAAGTACAGTTAGAATCTAGAAGGAGGGATCTCGCCACCTTCAACAGACCCTATCCACTCATCAGACCGCATCCCCATTAGGGCTGCTTCCATAAATTTCCCGGGCTGGTTTTCCATCCCAATCCACCCCTGGGTTTTGCTCAAGAATATTCCTGTATTTAGCACCATCCATCTTTCCCTCGACTCGAAACAGTTAACAGCATGATGCTGTCACCACCATGTTTCACTGTGGGGATGGTGTTCTTGTTCATATGCACATTCCAATTTTCAAATTTTTATTTATAAAAATTATTTTTTATATAATTTTTTCTCATTTCACTTCACCAGCTTAGACTATTTTGTGCAGATCCATCACATAAAATTCAGATAAAAAAAAAGATAAATTAAATTACAGGTTGTAATGTAACAAAACAGATGAAAAGCCAAGGGGGGTGAATACTTTAACAAGGCACTGTAAGTCTTGAGACGCAACAGCTCACTATACCAGCACCAGGGCAGTAATTAGGTGTGTGCCATTACTACCTGGCACTCAGCACATATGCACTGTGGGTGCAGAACTGCTGTCAACACCCGCAGGTGCGCTATAATGTATATTAGTAGCATTGCTGGACAGTCTGAGTCTCTCAGTGGGCAAGGCTGGACAGTCTGAGTCTCTCCCCCAAGTGCTCCACCCCCCTCTTTGTCTCCTACAGTATCAGATGAGGGACTTCCACCAGGTACTGGAGCACAGAAGCTGTTCTATGAGCAGCAGCAATAAGAGGCGTAACTAGGGTCTATGCTAGGGTCTATGGTGCCCAGGGCAAGATTCCTGAACTATTTCTCATCACTCTGGGAACACTCCTTTCCATTCTATATGCACCTTACCCAGTGGTGCAAGTAGAAAAATGACTTACGGGTACTGTGTGCGCGCGCCTAAGGCGCGCATGGCAAAAAATGGGTGTGGCCAAATGTCACATGGGGCTTGGCCAATGAAAATGGGGGCGTGATACACATATGGGGGGAGGGGCAGATACACGTATGACCCCAATAGTGCCAGATACACGTTGCCCCCACAGTGCCAGATATACATTGCCCCACAGTGCCAGATATACATTGCCCCCACAGTGCTAGATATACAATGCCTCCACAGTGCCAGATTTACACTGCCCCCACAGTGTCAGATATACATTGCCCCCACAGTGCTAGATATACATTGCCCCCACAGTGCTAGATATACAATGCCCCCACAGTGCCAGATTTACAATGCCCCCACAGTGCCAGATATACATTGCCCCACAGTGCCAGATATACATTGCCCCCACAGTGCTAGATATACAATGCCTCCACAGTGCCAGATTTACAATGCCCCACTGTGCCAGATATACATTGCCCCCACAGTGCCAGATATACATTGCCCCCACAGTGCTAGATATACAATGCCTCCACAGTGCCAGATTTACAATGCCCCACTGTGCCAGATATACATTGCCCCCACAGTGCTAGATATACATTGCCCCCACAGTGCTAGATATACAATGCTCCAACAGTGCCAGATTTACAATGCCCCCACAGTGCCAGATATACATTGCCCCCACAGTGCTAGATATACATTGCCCCCACAGTGCTAGATATACAATGCCCCCACAGTGCCAGATTTACACTGCCCCCACAGTGCCAGATATACATTGCCCCACAGTGCCAGATATACATTGCCCCCACAGTGCTAGATATACAATGCCCCCACAGTGCTAGATATACAATGCCCCCACAGTGCCAGATTTACACTGCCCCCACAGTGTCAGATATACATTGCCCCCACAGTGCTAGATATACATTGCCCCCACAGTGCTAGATATACAATGCCCCCACAGTGCCAGATTTACAATGCCCCCACAGTGCCAGATATACATTGCCCCCACAGTGCTAGATATACATTGCCTCACTCAGGCTGCTCCACGTCCCCTCCAACTGATGTGCTCCCTGCTCCGCCTCCTCCTAACGCGCGCGGCTCAAGCAGCCTCAGCAGCCAGCCCCACTCAGCGCCCACTGCCGCGGGAGCGTGATGACATCACAATCAAGCTCCCTGCACACTGGGAAGGGGAGGAGCAGCAGCAGTAGCAGTACCCGGCCGGCCACAGCAACTGGTGAGCGCTGTGCACATCAACGATGTGAGCGGCGGCCCGGCGGAGTGGGTACGGCGTACCTGCGGCTAAACTCTTAAGGGTACGCCGTATCCGCCCACTTGCAGCACTGACCTTACCTAAATGATGGTTTGCATATGCAGCCTGATCTGTGTTTATCTCTGCACATGCTGGGGGCTACCCAGCACAGGGCACGGTCGCTCAGCATGTGTGAGTCCGCCTTTCCTATGCGTATGCAATCTAATTGCGGATGTATCATAAAATAAGATTTTACTTACCGGTAAATCTATTTCTCGTAGTCCGTAGTGGATGCTGGGGACTCCGTAAGGACCATGGGGAATAGACGGGCTCCGCAGGAGACAGGGCACTTTAAGAAAGAATTTGGATTCTGGTGTGTTCTGGCTCCTCCCTCTATGTCCCTCCTCCAGACCTCAGTTAGAGAAACTGTGCCCGGAAGAGCAGACAGTACAAGGAAAGGATTTTGGAATCCAGGGCAAGACTCACTCCTTATAACTTGTGATAAACATACCCAGTTAACAGTATGAACAACAACGGAGCGTCAGATCAACCCTGATGCAACCATAACATAACCCTTATTTAAGCAATAACTATATACAAGTATTGCAGAAGAAGTCCGCACTTGGGACGGGCGCCCAGCATCCACTACGGACTACGAGAAATAGATTTACCGGTAAGTAAAATCTTATTTTCTCTAACGTCCTAGTGGATGCTGGGGACTCCGTAAGGACCATGGGGATTATACCAAAGCTCCCAAACGGGCGGGAGAGTGCGGATGACTCTGCAGCACCGAATGAGCAAACACAAGGTCCTCCTCAGCCAGGGTATCAAACTTGTAGAACTTTGCAAAGGTGTTTGAACCTGACCAAGTAGCTGCTCAGCAAAGCTGTAATGCCGAGACCCCTCGGGCAGCCGCCCAAGAAGAGCCCACCTTCCTTGTGGAATGGGCCTTAACTGATTTAGGCAGCGGCAACCCAGCCGCAGAATGAGCCTGCTGAATCGTGTTACAGATCCAGCGAGCAATAGTTTGCTTTGAAGCAGGCGCCCCAAGCTTGTTGGAAGCATACAGGATAAACAAAGATTCTGTTTTCCTGACCTTAGCCGTTCTGGCTACATAAACCTTCAAAGCCCCGACTACATCCAGCGACTCGGAACCCTCTAAGTCAGTAGTAGCCACAGGCACCACAATAGGTTGGTTTATATGAAAGGATGAAACCACTTTCGGCAGAAATTGTGGGCGGTCCGCAATTCTGCTCTATCCGCATGGAAAACCAGATAAGGGCTTTTATGTGACAAAGCCGCCAATTCTGACACACGCCTAGCCGAAGCCAAGGCTAATAGCATGACCACCTTCCACGTGAGATATTTTACTTCCATCGTTTTGAGTGGTTCAAACCAGTGTGATTTCAGGAAACTCAACACCGCGTTAAGATTCCAAGGTGCCACTGGAGGCACAAAAGGAGGCTGAATATGCAGCACTCCCTTTACAAACGTCTGAACTTCAGACAGAGAAGCCAGTTCTTTTTGAAAGAAAATGGATAAGGCCGAAATCTGAACCTTAATGGAACCCAATTTAAGGCCCAAAGTCACTCCCGACTGTAGGAAGTGAAGGAAAAGGCCCAGCTGGAATTCCTCCATAGGGGCATTCCTGGCCTCACACCAAGCCACATATTTTTGCCATATACAGTGATAATGTTGAGCCGTCACATCCTTCCTAGCCTCTATCAGCGTAGGAATGACCTCATCCGGAATGCCTTTTTCTGCTAGGATCCGGCGTTCAACCGCCATGCCGTCAAACGCAGCCACAGTAAGTCTTGGAACAGACAGGGCCCCTGTTGCACAAGTCCTGTTCTAGAGGCAGAGGCCACGGGTCATCTGTGAGCATTTCTTGCAGATCTGGATACCAAGTCCTTCTTGGCCAATCTGGAACAAAGAGTATTGTTCTCACTCCTCGGTTCCTTATGATTCTCAGCACCTTGGGTATGAGAGGAAGAGGAGGAAATACATAGACCGATGGGAACACCCACGGTGTCACCAGTGCGTCCACAGCTATCGCCTGAGGGTCTCTTGACCTGGCGCAATATCTCTGCAGCTTTTTGTTGAGGCGGGATGCCATCATGGCCACCTGTGGCAGTTCCCACCGACTTGCAATCTGCATGAAAACTTCTTGATGAAGTCCCCACTCACCCCGGTGGAGGTCGTGCCTGCTGAGGAAGTCTGCTTCCCAGTTGTCCACTCCCGGAATGAACACTGCTGACAGTGCGCTTACTTGATTCTCCGCCCAGCGAAGAATTCTGGTGGCTTCTACCATCGTCACCCTGCTCCTTGTGCCACCTTGCCGTTTACATGAGCCACTGCGGTGATATTGTCTGACTGAATCAGAACCGGTTGGTCGCGAAGCAGGGTCTCCGCTTGACTTAGGGCGTTGTATAAGGCCCTTAGTTCCAGGATATTGATGTGAAGGCAAGCCTCCTGCCTTGACCACAGCCCTTGGAAATTTCTTCCCTGTGTGACTGCCCCCCACCCTCGGAGGCTTGCATCCGTGGTCACCAGGACCCAGTCCTGAATGCCGAATCTGCGACCTTCGAGAAGGTGAGCACTCTGCAGCCACCACAGGAGAGACACCCTGGCCCTGGGGGAAAGGGTGATTAACCGATGCATCTGAAGATGTGATCCGGACCACTTGTCCAGTAAGTCCCATTGGAAGGTCCTCGCATGGAACCTGCCGAAGGGAATGGCTTCGTATGATGCCACCCTCCTTCCCAGGACTCGAGTGCAGTGATGCACTGACACCTGTTTTGGTTTTAATAGATTCCTGACCAGCGTCACGAGCTCCTGAGCTCTCTCTATCGGGAGATAAACCCTTTTCTGGTCTGTGTCTAGGATCATTCCTAGGAGAGGCAGATGAGCTGTAGGAACCAGCTGCGACTTTGGAATATATAGAATCCAGCCGTGTTGCCGTTACACTTCCAGAGAAAGTGATACGCTGTTCAGCAACTGCTCTCTTGATCTCGCTTTTATGATGAGATCGTCCAAGTACGTGATAATAGTGACACCTTGCTTCCGCAGGAGCACCATCATTTCCGCCATTACCTTGGTGAATATTCTCAAGGCCGTGGAGAGACCAAACGGCAACTTCTGAAATTGGTAATGACAATCCCGTACCGCAATTCTGAGGTACGCCTGATGAGGTGGATAAATGGGGACATGAAGGTATGCATCCTTTATGTCCCGAGTCACCATAAAATCTCCCCCTTTCAGGATTGCAATGACCGCTCTTAGTGATTCCATCTTGAACTTGAACCTTTTGAGGTATATGTTCAGGGATTTTAAATTCAATATGGGTCTGACCGAACCGTCTGGTTTCGGGACTACAACATGGTCGAATAATAACCCCCTCCTTGTTGAAGGAGGGGAACCTTGACCATCACCTGTTGAAGATACAATTTGTGAATTGCAGTTAACACTGTTTCTCTCTCGTGGGGGGAAGCCGGCAGGGCCGTCGGTGAGAGGGCATCTTCTCAAAGTCCAGCTTGTATCCCTGAGACACAATATCTATTGCCCAGTGATCTAACAGGGAGTGAACCCACTTGTGGCTGAACTTACGAAGGCGTGCCCCACCGGGCCTAGCTCCGCCTGTGGAGCCCCAGCGACATGCGGTGGATTTTTGTAGAGGCCGGGGAGGACTTCTGTTCCTGGGAACTAGCTGTGTTGTGCAGCTTCTTTCCTCTGCCCCCGCCTCTGGCAAGAAAGGACGCACCTCGGACTTTCTTGTTTCTTTATTCGAAAGGCTGCATTTGATAATGTCGTGCTTTCCTAGGCTGTGCAGGAATATAAGGCAAAATATCAGAATTACCAGCTATAACTGTGGAGACCAGGTCCGAGAACCCTTCTCCACACAATCCTCAGCCTTCCATGTGCCTCTTAAGTCGGCATCATCTGTCCATTGCATATTCTACAGGACACTTCAAGCAGAAATCGACATAGCTTTGACTCTAGGACCCAGTATACTCATGTCTCTTTGGGCATGTTTTATATATACATATCTCTTAAGACAGCATCTTTAATATATATATATCTCTATATATACATATATATATATCTATATACATACTAGGGTCTCAATCTCTGCTGATAAGGTACCTGTCCACGCTGCCACAGCGCTATAAACCCATGCCGACACAATCGCCAGTCTGAGTAGTGTACCAGAATGTGCACGCTATCTGCAGGATCCCTGAGAATAGCTGTTACGTCAGGGCTACCTTTTGGGCAAACGTGACACCCTAGGGGAAGATTCCCATCATATCCTGGCCCTAGTGGGGAAAGGATACTGCCTGAGAATTCTTTGTGGGAAACTGCAGTCTCTTGTCTGGAGATTCCCGCTCTTTTTCATCATGAGAGGAGGGAAATTTACCTCAGCTTTCTTCCCCTTAAACATGTGTACCCTTGTGTCAGGGACAGATGAGTCATCAGTGATATGCAAATCATCTTTTATTACAATATACTTTTCTGCCATTTTGGCTGTAACTTTGCATTATCGTAGTCGACACTGGAGTCAAACTCCGTGTCGATATCAGTGTCTATTATTTTGGATAGTGAGCATTGAGAGACTCTAAAGGTCTCTGCGACATAGGGACAGACATGGGTAGATTTCCTGTCTGTTCTCTAATCTTTTGTGCAATAAATTCACCTTAGCACTTAATTACACATATCCAAACAGGTGTCGGCGTTGTCGACGGAGACACCCTCTCACACACATATTTGCTCCATCTCCTCCTTAAGGGAGCCTTTTACCTCAGACATGTCGACACACACGTACCGACAGACCACACACTCAGGGAATGCTCATCTGAAGACAATTCCCCCATAAGGCCCTTTGGAGAGACAGAGAGAGAGTATGCCAGCACACACCCCAGCGCTATTAACCCAGGAATAACACAGTAACTTAATGTTAACCCAGTAGCTGCTGTTTATATTGATTTTTGCGCCTAATTATGTGCCCACCCCTCTCTTTTTACCCTCTTCTACCGTGTAACTGCAGGGGAGAGACTGGGGAGCTTCCTCTCAGCGGTGCTGTGGAGAAAAAACATGGCGCTGGTGAGTGCTGAGGAAGAAGCCCCGCCCCCTCAACGGCGGGCTTCTGTCCCGCTTTCATGTACAATTTTGGCGGGGGCTCATACATATATACAGTGCCCAACTGTATATTATGCAAACTTTTGCCAAAGAGGTCTCTAATTGCTGCCCAGGGCGCCCCCCCCCCCCTGCGCCCTGCACCCTTACAGTGACCGGAGTATGTGGGTGTAGTGTGGGAGCAATGGCGCACAGCTGCAGTGCTGTGCGCTACCTCATATGAAGACTGGAGTCTTCTGCCGCCGATTTCGAAGTCTTCTTGCTTCTGTCAACGGCTTCTGTCTTCCGGCTCTTCGAGGGGGACGGCGGCGCGGCTCCGGGATCGGACGACCAAGGGTGCGATCCTGTGTACGATCCCTCTGGAGCTAATGGTGTCCAGTAGCCTAAGAAGCAGGACCTATCTTCAGTGAGTAGGGCTGCTTCTCTCCCCTCAGTCCCACGTAGCAGAGAGCCTGTTGCCAGCAGATCTCTCTGAAAATAAAAAACCTAACAAAATACTTTCTTTTTAGCAAGCTCAGGAGAGCTCACTAAGTAGCACCCAGCTCGTCCGGGCACAGATTCAAACTGAGGTCTGGAGGAGGGACATAGAGGGAGGAGCCAGAACACACCAGAATCCAAATTCTTTCTTAAAGTGCCCTGTCTCCTGCGGAGCCCGTCTATTCCCCATGGTCCTTACGGAGTCCCCAGCATCCACTAGGACATTAGAGAAATAAGGTTGACCCCTGGCAGCACCTCGAAAATGGTTCATGTATGTACAGGTTTCAGCATGTGTATGTCAGTGTACGTATAAGTGTAGGTGTGTGTATGTCAGTGCATGTACAATGCAGCTGTCGGTGTATATATAGGTGTCAGTG
This sequence comes from Pseudophryne corroboree, assembly GCF_028390025.1. Taxonomy (NCBI): domain Eukaryota; kingdom Metazoa; phylum Chordata; class Amphibia; order Anura; family Myobatrachidae; genus Pseudophryne; species Pseudophryne corroboree. The sequence continues at coordinate 856,210,456 of NC_086445.1, read as the reverse complement.
TGCGGATGTCAGTGTATATATAGGTGTCAGTGTGTGTATGTCAGTGTATGTATTTTGATGTCAGCGTGTGTACATTGGAATATGTATAGGTGTCAGCGTGTCTATAGGTGTCAGTGTGTATATCGGTGTCAGCACGTGTATGTCAGTGTATGTACAGGTGCCAGTGCGTGTAGGTCGTGTATGTATAGATATCAGCCTGTGTATGTATAGGTGTCAGTGTGTGTATGTCAGTGTATGTACAGTAAAGGTGTTAGCGTGTGTATGTACAGTATAGGTGTCAGCGCGTGTATGTTGTTGTATGTATAGGGGTCAGCGTGTGTATGTATAGGTGTAGGTATGTGTATGTCATTGTGCCAGTGTGTGTATGTCTGTGTCCATATACAGAGTTAGTCACACTCATTGTGGCTGTGCCCAATTGTGCACAGGTGTGCAATTCGCACCTGTGATGCATGTGCATTGCAGCCAGACACACCTAGTTGTTGCAGCGATGCTTATGCACGTGTGTATGCATCATGGCAACGATGAGCCTGGCTACATCTGTAGATGTCAGAGTGTATGTCAGTGTACATACAGTATAGGTGTTAGCGTGTATATTAGTGAATAGGTGTCAGTGTGTGTATAGGTGTCAGTGTGTGTATGTCAGTGTGTGTATAGGTGTCAGCGTGTGTATGTCAATATACGTATGGGTGTCAGCATGTGAATGTGGCGCTGTTACATCTATGCGTGTGTGTAATAGATGGTACAGTAATACAGGTCTATTATACACAATTAGTGCCCCCAAAGAACATTATTACAGACATTAGAAGTAGGGTGGCCAATCCCGAAATCGGGATCGTCAGGATCCTGGGATTTAGGCCAAAAATAGGCCGGGATAGAATCCTAGGATTGGAAGCTCCAATCCCGGGGATTGCGGGATCAGGCAGCCCTTTAATGCCGAGCAGCGTTAAGCGATCCGGCTCCCCCGACGCAGCACAACCTCAGACTGTGAGGTCACGCTGCACCGTCACCTGCCACTGAGGCCGCTGTTAACGCGGCCGTCACCCGCCACCTCCACCCGGATCACCCTGCAGTCAACGCTGACGGAAGTTTCTCTCCCACGCGCCCCAGCAGTTTGGTGAGCTGATTTATGTGTGGGGCGGGTGGGGAGAGGCAGGGCAGCCAGATGGACACACAAGTTGAAAGCTAATCCCGGGTATCCCGGGATTGACCATTTTTCAATCCGATACCCGGGATTGAAAAAATGGCTCGGGATTGGCCTCCCTAATTAGAAGCAGCCTCACAGGGAGCCTCAGAGATCCCTACAGTGTACAGTAAGGAGAACAGCATTGTACACAAGATATATACACACACTGTATATACATACATGATACATATATCTCACACACATGCATATATACAGTATGATACACACACATATGAATCATATATCTCACACACACACACACACACACACACACACATACTTGTTTTTCTATCCTCATCGGGACATATGTCTGGAACCTTCCTCATGGGGACCTATTCAGGAATACCTGCCTCATGAGGACACCCACATAACTGATTTATTTTCGGGTTTAATTAGAGATAGAGGAAACGTGTATTCAGCAGCAGATACATTTTATTCAGGAAAGGTTCTTTCTCATTTCAGCAGTAATTCGGTTCTTAATGTAAAACTTAACCGAGAGCCAGTTCCGAGCCTTCAGCGCTTGTCGTTCTGCCCTTAGGCACGCATCACAGTCATTCTTGCCCGGCACCTTGAATGAGCGAATGAACCGAATCATGCGACGTTCAACAGCTTTCACTTCTGCTGGGGTCCACGGATTGCGCTTGGTACCCCTTCTGTCACCTGTGCGGGAGAAGAAAGGTCAGTCACCACGCAACGCCACCACCAGTCATGGACGCATCTCAAATGGAATGGACAGTCACACCCACCTTTAGCTGCACCTCCATCCACCGCCGACACCACGCTGCCGGCTTCTTTTCCCATGTGCCCCATGGGAACCTCAGTATCCTGACTCTCTGGCTCATCCCCAGAGTCATCGCTCGCCACCTGGATCGGCTCTGTGGATAGAGAAGGACAGGGAAACCGATCACACCAGCCCACTTAGACAGTCAGTCCCTGGAGCCACACTGTCAAGTGATACCTACCGTTTGGATCAATGGAGATCTCTTCCAGATTGTGGCCCCGGAATTCAGCCATTCTCCCTTGCTCGAGAGCCAGAAACAGCTTGCTCAACTTGGCCAGTTGAAGGGTACCCTCCGGGAGGCGGTAATAATGCAGATGCACCCGAATATCATGTCCAAGGAAATCAGCAAGCTGATCCATCTCTGTATCGCTCAGGTTGAGGACTCTGGAAAGTGTAGCCACATGCTTCCGTAGGCGGGTGGAAGATAATGCTTCGGGGTGCTTGGCCCCACACTCCCGGGCGTAGAGACGTATGCAGTCGGATCCCCTATAATGGGACATGGCTGTTGGCCTAGCAAACATGTAGATATTGTGTGGGGTCACACCACATTCTGTCCGCTTCTCTATGAGGAGCTCCATCGCTTTCTGCATGCTTGGGGATAGCAGGACAGGGACTTTCCTGCCTCTTTTCCCAGGAATCTCAATACGGGAGAAGTGACGACAGAGTGCCTTCTCCAGCTCTGACAGGGCCTGGGCCACATCACCCTGCAAATCGGCTGTGTGCCGTAAATCGAAGGAGGAGAGCAGCATCTTGGAAACCTCACCTTCTCTCCTGCGGTTGAAGAGAATCAGCTGCGTGAGGGTAACTTTGGCCAACATGGACCACTGCTGTTTGGAAGGGTGGGCGGACAACTCATCGATGTACTCTTGCTGACGGTCAAGGAGGTACAGGTTCAAGCGCTTAACATCATCAGTGAAGGGCAGAAGCAGCGGTGCATTCCATTTTATCTCTCGAAGTGTCTTCAGGGCAGCAGTGGAGATTAGCTCGCTCCACCTCGCCTCATAAATTTTCCGAAAGTTTCGGGCACGCTCCTCTGTCAGGGCACTGCCCTCCATCAGTGCCTGACACTCCACCATAGCAGAAATCTTCTGCAAGCTGTGTCCCACCTTCAGAGCCAACGAGGGTATTTTATATGTATTGGTGCGGTCATCGTAACCGGCCAGGCTCCTCACAGCATGCACCACTTGCAGGAAATTCTGTGGGCAAATGAAATCTTCCATACACCGCAACGGTGTGACCTTCATCGCCTTCAGCAGAAGCCGCCCCACCTCTCTGAGCTTCTGACGGATGTAATCATGCTTGCTGACATCAGACCCCAGACGGTTATAGAGGTGCTGACCGAACTGCATAATCCAGCGGTCCCCTTTGATTACCGGTACCACATCATCATAATTCATTTCGCTCAGCAACTTCCAGAGGCCAGTGCCAACATCTTTCGGGAGCGGTGTGGCGTAAGTGAAGAGACCCTGCACCCTGGTTCTTCCAGGTTTGGGGCTGACACTTTTGCGGAGCGGGCACCTCTTCACATGGCGCCACAGGTGCTTCCTGGAGAATAGCCCTTTACATTTTACACAGTGCATGAAATCTTGGGGAGCCGTTGCTTCTTCCGGCTGCTTGCACGGTAGGAGGACTCCGCTGCCCTCGCGGAGAACCCCGACATTATGGGCAAAGTTTCCCCGGGTGCGAATCAGGTCTAGCTGCACTGTCCTTTCCCTGGAGCGCTTCGGAAAGCTGAGTGCCCTTGCAACCTCATGCTCATTGTGGTGGACAGCTTGAACATGTCTCGCAATTTTTGAGAATGGCCTCTCGCACCACAGGCAGAAATTTTTCTTGTTACATGCAATCGAACCATCTGCTTTTCGGGTAAGTACCTGGACCGACACTGCGCGGGCCGGATGGAGACTTGGTTCGGCCTCCGCGGAGCAAGCCCCGGACACTTCCAGAACCTTCCTGCCGTGAAAAGACGTCTCCTCCCCTCCACTATCATCCGAGCTGCTCAACTCTGACGAGTCGGGGAGATAGTCTTCGTCACTGCTGTCGGTTCCGTACATTGCCTCACTGCGACCAGCAGACCCAGCACTTCCGGAGTTTGTGGCGCACACACCGTACCAAGCCCGCGCTTTCTGTCTGACCACGCCCACCGTGAATACAGGGTTCTGGGAATCGAGGGCCCAGGCCCCGGCACGTGCTTCCTATTACACATCCGGAGAGGTGGTTCTTACTAGAGTCACGTGTCGGGCGGCGCGCGCGACACTTTTGCGCCACATGCTCCGATTTTCCCCAGGCTCCTGGAAGCCTGTCCCGGCCCGAGAGGTGCCAGTCTCCACTCATCGGCAAGACTTCCACAAATCGTAGTACCGGATTCTGCCCACCAGGGGGCGCTGCGATGGGCAAGGAAGGAAATATCAGACCCGGTTTTCGGGCTCCGC